>NW_023592973.1:0-28681 GCF_014839805.1 Manduca sexta
AAAGCAAGTTATTAAACTACACGCGTTTGCCCACGTGCCGTCACGACTAAGCGCATCACTAGCGGGTCAGTAAGTGCGATAATTGTGAGGTTATGCTGTTATAATTTGCGCCAGTGAGCTATGCCGCGCGCTGACCTGGCCAGTAGCCTGGTATATATTCCGTTACTATTACTTTATTGCTCAGGTTAATTGGTAGTTTTGCTGTTGTATCCGAGGTAAGTCGACTTAATGATTTAAGCAAAGAATCTAAGGCCTTACGGATGGTGAACCTTATCGGTTAGACTCTATGCAGGGCCTACCTTAGCTATTCAGGTCTTCATTTTCTGGCTACTTTTTATATCATGACTTAACTATATTTTTGGCATACGTTTTCATTAATAATTTATTAAGCTGTGGAACAGTTTGCACTGGCAAACACTGGAACACGTATGCTAATACGTGTTCCCTTCTTTCTATATCTTGCGGTCCTTCAAGCGGAACGTGAAGAAGTGAAGAAGCATTAAGCAGGCCGGCATTACTGTGCCAACCGTCCGGGGGTGTTTAATATCTTGGAAATTCCTATAGAGCATTGTTTATGTCGGTTTCCTCATGTATTCATCCTAGAGAGAGAGGAGAGAACCATTTTAAGTTGGCTAATGTACAGTTGTAGTATAATAATATGTACTTTTACCACACTAATACAGTTAATTCTATAAACATTGGTATTTTAAATAATTCCTCATAATGTATGTAAAGAGAAATCTAGATCGCCGTTGGTCTCGGTGTATGACAAATCGCTTCGAGTATTTAGCGTTACCTTATTTATTACCGGTTAAATGGCGTGCTACCGGCGGCCAGTGTTATGAGCGACAGCGATTGTTTGAATTTATCATGGATTATAAACTGTCTTTCAAATCTTGCGAGCTTTACGCGTTTCTTTGGCAACGCTATTATTTTCATCATTGTATTACTTTTAGAGAAATTGCTTATATTCGCGGCCTGCATAAGTCTTCTGAAATAAAAATTGTTGTTTGTGGCATTCCAAAAGAATGTACCTTTTTTATGAAAGAATTTTCAATATCAGAGCAGGAGTTCCAAGATCCAAAGATAATCGCTTTTAAGCAAACAAAACTTTATAAGTAAAGATATTTGGTATCTATAGCAGCGGGAAAAAAGCGTTTTAGCTTTAAGTTTGGCAGTAGGACTACCTATTCATTTATAGAAAAAAAAATACTAGCTTCCAATTTTAGAAAAATCGCCTGTCATTGATTTTTAAACCATTTAACCAACACGCTACCGCCTCCGCTAATCGTGCGCACGGACACCGCGTCTCAAACGAAGGAACGCGTGACGGGCGTGCGCTATGACTTGCGGGACCGGCAGAGTTAAATGTTACATATAAACAAGCCGGTTCCATACCGCTACTGACGGCGTGTGCCGTGCAAATTGCGTATTAATTAAAGATTGTTGGTCTGCCTGCGAGTGGATTTTGTATTAATATAATAAACACAACTGGCCTTTCTTTTTCCTTTTCAATGTCCATATGGTTGTCAATACAACGTTTATGTACAATTAATAATTAAATAAATGAAATAAATAAATAATAAATCTTTATTTCACCGAAAATATTAATTGATCAAATACAACTAAAGCAATATAGATTACAGACTATGAAAATGAACACCGAAAATTATGCTCATGCCTTATTCCGTACGGATTTAATTGTAGTTAGTTTTTAAATAGTACGTAGTTACGCAGATTTTAACCGGCATATAGTTTAAAAAATATATACAATTGTAAAACGTAGGTAGATATTGTAAAGAATTTTTGTACGACCTGCACCTTAATCCGCTTTGCAACGATGAAAGCTGCAGAGTAAAACATCGGGAGGAAATTATAATATAGAAAAACCGCGATAAAACTAGGAAAAAAATATTTCGATACAGAAATAAAATAGGTTTAAGACATAACTAGTGCACTCACTTCGCATCATATTCATCTTATCACGGGAGCCTTATTGTTACCTATATTAGTTTCAAATTCTATTGACAGACAACTCAGATGTATCTGAATCTGAAAACAAGATTGTCCGACATGTAAATTGAACTCGAGACTTCGGCTTACAACCTTACATGGCCTAATTAATCAAATTCGATAGCTGTTTAACCGCATAGGACATGCTAGATCCGAATCTCTTCCTACTTTCACGCAGTTCCTAATGGTCGCAATAAACTAATAATGCAATCTATTTTCAATGGCCGGAAACGGCTGAAAGCGAGGAAATGTCAACTTCCTGACATCACAATTGTACTTGTCATATTTATTAACAGGAGATAGCATTAATTACAGGATTTAAATGGATTGCCTGGAGTCGTTTTACTGGTGGTAGGTCTATGTGAGAGTCCGCCTGGGTAGGTACCACCGCAATGTCTATTTCGCAGCAACAGTGTGGTCACCGTTGTGTTCCGGTTTGAAGCAGATTTTAGCCAGTGTAACTACTGGACATAAGACTTACATCTCATGTTTCAAGATGGCGAGCGTAGTGGAATACCAAACAATACGTGATTAGACATGTGCATTAAGGCCTATAAGGGCTAGCGAATATTTTCCCTCCTTTTCCTCCGCTCATCCTAAAGGAGTTCCCATACTTCCCTCAATTTCCTTCCCACTCTTCTCCAAGTCTCCGCAGTCGCAAAGCCGAAGGATTCTAGTATCTCATTTGCTGGTGTCCCCGGTGTAGTCTGCAGGGACGCCTACTCTAAAAAGTTCCATACTAACCCAAACAAAGAAATAATAAAACGTTAGGACTAGGTTTAAGTTGATTACAAGCGTCAGACACCTCATCTGACATTTATGCTGAACTGTAACCTCTGGAATATCACGAGATACACGCTGCTGTTTAGTGTTTTTCGTATATTTTTTATTTACATTAATATCTACTTTCTTAGTGTTTTCTTTTTTGTTTTAGAATGTTACAATGTATGGCGAATAAATATTTACCTTTCATAGTATCCAGATATAGCGATTTGCGTAAACCCGGTTCGTTGTACTATGATAAATGTGTGCAATCTGGGCCAATACCGCTCCCGATTAATGAAGATTTATTGATTTATCTCAGTGCTTCATTGCTCTAATTGTAGCCGCTCCAGTTTCGTTAATTTGTTTTTTAGTATATACGTTTAATAACTCAATAGAAATTCGTGGAATTAATCTAGTCTGTTTTTTGTAGTCAGTATTTTAATTTGGGCGAAGTGGTTTGATTAATTTGCTGTTTGGATATTAAATGTCATTATTTATCGCTTTGTGGCGAGTTCGAAAGCCAGGTCGGACATACTGAAGGTTTTTCTACTCAATATCAGCCCGGAGTCTGAGTTGTGCGCGATATAGCGATAGGTTCACCCCTATCGATAAAGGCCTTATGATGTGTTAAAATATCACTATTGAACACTTTAGAACACATGGGGAAAGATGCATATATTTAAGAAGTTCGAAAATATGTGAAGTCTGGGAACCCGCTCTATCCCAGAGTTTTGGTCTAATGTATAATCCTTCGGTAGTAGAGGAAACATGTGTTCCAAATCTGCCAGATTCAAACAAGCCTAGTATTATTTTATTCAATCAAAATCCTCAAATGCTAGTCGTCCCGGGAATCGGAACCTACAAAAACGCCCAGTCCAAGCTAGACAAATAACACGATTAATAGTAAGACCACGTAATAAATTGCAGTATGCATGTGCATATTGAGTCAGTCGTATGTGGGCTGACAGGCGGCCAGCTTTCTTCCATACCCTTATACGTTGTTTTATGGACACTTTTTCTATGTTCTTGTTTACGATATTTAGATAGAATTGTAGAGAAATTTCGAATTCTAGACTGTATTTGTGCCACTCTTTTATGATCTAGGTTTGTTTATTTCATTAAAAGCAATAGATTTGCGCCAGACTGTCTTATTACGCAGTAATTGAAGACCAGCTAAGTCTAGGCTCCAGTTTAATACCTTGAAAATTTAAAGAGTAAAAAAATTTAGAAGAAAATAGTCATATTTAATATAGCATTCAAACATTCAGTTCTTTGTTTGAAAATTTTATACTGGATAAACAAACAGAAAAACCCAAATATGACATCACCAATCGAATAAACACGGGAAAGCATCAACAAAGTCTAGAAAATAAACATGGCGCCGAATTCCTGATCGCACAGGCTATTTCGGAGCGTGGCGTAAACCATTAAAGTGTCGAATTTATGGCCGCTAACTGACTTCCACATCAAGGGCAGTGTGCAGGGTTGAACGCGTCGAAAATATCTGATGTTTATCGTTTTTTTTTGCCTTTAATGACGAGACGAGCTATTCGCCTGATGGTAAGCGATACGATCGCCCATAAACAGAAGAAATACCATCTAACACCTTGAATTACAAAGTATTAATTGGCATTCCACTGCGCTAGCCACACTGAGTTGTGAGATGTTAAGTGTTATTATGTCCAGTAGTTACACTGGCTACAATTCCCTTCCAGTGGACTACACACTGCTGCTTGAGGGTAGAAACAGACTGTGCGGTGATACCTACCCAGGCGGACTTGCACATACGAGAGGCCTACCACGAGGAACATTTCGAAACTTACAACTTTTTACAAATGTATATACTGTTTTATACTTCATTCTTTCCTTGATATTTACATCTAGGAAGAAAAGGAAATTAAACAGCTATCACTTAACTTAGCTTTTGCTCGTAAATTTGGTAGTTAAGCCGTGAAAGCATAACAGACAAAGTTACTTTCGCATCTATATTTGTTGGGATCGAATGCTCCTTGATCCATACTCTTTCACCCACCTTTGCCCACCTCGCATACGCATGCCAGGTTATTGGCACGCCGGCGCCTGTCTGGCAAAATATTTGCTTATCTCGAGGGGTTCGATTGCCTTTCGTTTATAGTTGCGATATTTGTATCCGAAGACATGGGTTCAATCATACTAAAAATGATTGTTATAGTAGTTAAAGGAAAATTGCATCTTCAAACAAAACTGTACTTGGTATAAGAGAGTAGTTTAGAGTTTTAAAGGATCTGTAAATTTTTAAATGACCAGATAAAGAATGGTTTGTTTTCTAGTTTCGAGGACACTGGTCAGTGCAATTGGCAGTGGATCGCAGTACGCTCGCATGGTAAGGCTGTTTATGGCTAATCATAATGTTTTCCACAATAGCAAAGGCTTTCTTATCTTCTCATCATCTTCAACCATTAGAAGTCCACTGCCAAACATAGATCTCCCCTGAAGATATCCAGCCGGCCTGTATGCATTTGCATATAAAATGTAGTAAAGTTGGTTCATAATTTTATACGCCCACAAGGGACCACCGTACACAAGTTTTAAAACTCGCCATATTGACCCACGTAGGTGTGTAGCGTTCCGGTATCAGCCTGTGTATATCCCAATCCAACAGGCCGGCACAATTGTATCAACTATCTGGACTCTACTCCTCTTACCAGGTGTAGGTCTTTGCTGAGACCTTATTAAAAATTCGGTACTGCCATCACACACAACTTACTTAAAAACCATTGGCATTTAGCACCCAATTGAAAAGTAGGTCTTATAAAAGGGGTCATGTACTCCGGAAGCCGTATATTCACGCTAGCAGCCGTGGGTGTAGCCGAAAACGGTAACATTAACACTCCCATGTGCATTAGAGGTGACGCTCTAAACGTCTTAATGGGAACTGTATGAGTATCGTGTATGGTTTCATTCATATGGTTCAACTTGTTTGTGATATGAAGTTCGTAGATAGCGCCTGATTTACGATGTCCGACTGAATTGCTACTCGAGGTATAAGACGACTAAATACAAAGGTAACACTGTCTAGCATAATTCTTGTTATGGATTACTTATTATTCTACTCCTGCAAATGGTCTCTGTATTGTGAGGGTTTAAGACTTAGACCACCACGCTGGCCTCGTAAGAATCGGGTCTTTCAATACTTTTGAAATTCTTACGCAGAATCCATAGGTTTCCTTACAATGTTTCCCTTCACCGTTAAGTCAAGCGATAATTAACATAAAATACACACGTAACTTCATAAAGTCAGAGGTATGCCTTTTGAACCTGTCTCTTCTGACTCAACAATCCGTTCCATCCCTGACGAAGCTATAGGTTTTTTTTAGCCTAGTTGGGTGTGGAACGGACTGCCAAGACGAATGTCCGCAGGTTCAAATTCCAAGGGCACACACCTCTGACTTTTATAAAATCATGTGTGTATTCTTTGTGAATTTATCGTTCGCTTTAACGGTGAAGGAAAACATCGTGAGGAAACCTGCACATCTGAGAAGTTCTGTATAGGAATTTCGAAGGTGTGTGATGTCTACCAATCCGCACTAGGCCAGCGTGGTGGACTAAGGCCTAATCCCTCTCAGTAGTAGAAGAGGCCCGTGCTCAGCAATGGGCAAGTATATAATACAGGGCTGATATTATTATTATTTCCTTAGAGGCATGTTACTAATCCATAGCCTCTGATTGAGACAAACACTTCCCATTAACTAGAGCTTCTGACAGGGTGAGTATTTGAACCCCATACCTCAACGTCGCGGTCTGAGCCAGCCAACCATCCTTATTATGGCACCACAACAGTATTTCTACGACTATGCGTTATTTAGCCAATCATCAACTTTGTACGTAAAGTACATTAGGTCGATATTGCTTTGGCTAAATATTTTGACGAATACGCAGTGTAGGCTATAATATATTGAGTACTTGTCCAAGATGAAGTTGTTAGACCTTTGTTCTTTGACTATGAAAAATGTTTCCTGTGGGTCAAGTCAAGGGTTCATCAGTGGTTCGCTCATTCGTGGTAATTGTAGCTAACTAGTTACAGGGTCTTTATTTTGTTAAAATATTTACGTGTTTCGGCAAAGCAATATCGACTTTATAGTTTGTGTATAAAGTAGATGTTGGATTGTAATAAGTTATAACAGTCACTGTAAAGTAAAATGAAATTTTATATAAAAATGTTATTTATAGAGGACCTGTCTATAGTCTTGGACTCCTATTTAGGTTTTCATCGCGGATATACAAGATCATATTGACTTTGTGTAATACAGTGTACCAAATTAAACCATAATGTACTTACATATCATCTTCAAAATAATCCTCAATAAGTCACTCGAACCGTAGATGTAACATAAAAAAGTAATTACGAACAAAATAAATATCAATAAAAATAATTTTAATTGTACACGCCCTCATGCTACTGCTATTGCTACTGCTACTGAATTTGCCAAGCGGCAACATCGCACTTACAGTCAGAAATACACTCACTCACTAAAACACAAAATTATCAATAAATCAGAAAAAAAACGTTTTTTTTTTTGTCAAAAAGGCATTGTTCATGAATGGTTTCATCAAGGGTTCAATTTATTAATGCGTGTTAAAATATAATGTCAAAATACATTTTACGCGGACGGGGGTGCAACAATGTAAAATATTTGCCAAGAAATACACATGTTTAGAATATTAGATAGATCTCAAGATAAGCTGTTATTTACTTTATACCTACGTTATTACAGCTCATATTTCTGTCACCGTGATAATCTATTGTACTGCGCATATCGCTCTAGTTTCCACTAAGCGTTTACTTTTTCAATACATTTACTTAAGCGGATTGTACTTTACGTAAGAACGTTCATATTGTCCGACCTTGGACAATACGGCTTCGAGATTAAGGTGCATTCACACCTCACGTAAAACCTGATTATGTATTTTATTACCACTAGGGCTATGGATTAAAATAATCAATTCAATAGTTATTCATTTAATAAATGGGACTTAAGTTTTGGTAATAAGGTCGTTTGGTTTTACGTTTTTTTTTTTATACTGGGCATTTATGTTTACAGATTGCATCCAAGATTTCGTATAATATTGCATTCTATTTCTGAAGCCTTACTGCAGTTTACAAAAACTTCCTTTTTTGACGAATTAGCAGTGTAATTCCCGGTCATTATAAAAATTTACCAATTATTTTAACAAATATATAGTAGTGAAATGAAATGATTTATTTTGAATCTGTAAAACGTTATACATTTAGATTCCGTCAATATTAACTCTACCACCAGTTCGGAAAGCAGTTCTCACCAGAGAAGTATGGGCAAGAAACTCTGGTGTTGCTCTTTTCAATCAGTTTAGTGTGTACATGATAAAGTGAGAAGATACGAATAACTTTGGTAATATAGTAATTACGAAAGTTATTTAGTTGCTTGATTTGCAGAAAACAAATCAGTTTCCCAGTGTACAATCCACTTAACTATAATCTGGGCGTTTGTAATGATATGCATTCTGCTAATCCTCGTAAACGTCATATTGGATAGAGAGTTCTAGATAGAAAGTTGACAGATAGTTTACGATATCGGTTGCGACATCCGATACGATTATCTTTTATCTTATATGAAAATTTAAAAAATCATGTCAATAATTGAGTTTAAAGAAGTAATTATATTTTTTAGTTTGGGTTCTGTTTTATATTTAAGTGTATACGACACATGTGACTTCTCTTTATACGCTAAACTCTAAAGGACTGCCTCGGTGGCGTAGTTGTATTGCATGTCCGGTACAATAGCGCTCTGAGGTCCTGGGTTCGAATCCCGGGTCGGGCAAAGTGATATATAGGTTTTTCTGCTTAGTATCAGCCCGGAGTCTGGAATTTGCGCCCGATATGGCGATAGGCTCGCCCCCTATCACATCATGGGACGGAACATACTTGGCGAAAAGTGGGTGCCCTAGTTGTGCCTCTGCATACCCCTTCGGGGATAAATGCGTGATGTTATGTATGTTATGTAAACTCTAAAGGATAAGCAGTTTTTTTCCATTTTAGTTGTGAATATGGCTCACATCTCCGCGTGAGTAAAAAAACCGGGCAGTAATATCGCTATTTACTTTTCAAAACAAAAAACTTATTATATTATTCAACATGTGTGTCAAATTTCATTTAAACCCGTTTGTAGTTGCGTTTACTTTTTACAATCATTTTTTATATCCAACCATCATAATCTTATTTAAGTAAATATTACCATCTGTTTGTTTTATTATTGATTTGATTAACGAGACGAGCTCGCCGTTCGCCTGTCGGTTAATAATACGACCGCCCATAAACAGTAGAGACACCATCCAACACCTTGAATTCCAAAGTATTTTTCGGTATTCCACTGCGCTCGCCATCCTGAGACATGAGGATCTTGTCTTATTATGTCCAGTAGTTATACTGTCTAAAATGTTCTTCAAACTGGAGCACAACAGTGACTACACACTGCTGCTTAGCGGCAGAAATAGACATTGCGGTGGTACCTACCCAGGCGGACTCTCACATATGAGCGACCTACCACCAGTAAAATCTAACTACGGAACCCTTTCACGTTAATACGCTGCGAGCTTGCCACCGGTTTACCGTTCACCATCAGATTTTTATTATAATCTGGAGCCGATTGCAGTTTGCGTAAATAACTGTCTTACACGCTCGTAAATGCGAAATAAAATCGAGTAATTTATACCACTTTTGAATTACTGGTGTACGGTATTTGTGGTCTTGGTAAGAGGATGTATATTTGACCGCAAACATGGATAAACCCAGCATGGATCTGATAGTAGACTTCCATGATCTTTAGCCTTTTGAAGTCCGCTGTTTAAAACAGAATATCTCTCCTAGAGCTTCGATTATCCGAACGGCCGCTGAACTGAACAGGTAGTCTTAATTCTCCAGAACAAAATTAAGGAATTCTGCTCATAATATTCATAAAACATGTTTTGTTCCTCAAGCTATTTGCACTTCATTTCCTACTTACCACTCGGATAAACGAGATTCATGTTTGTTTTACATAAAGAATACAGTTTGATTACCGGAATAAACCGCTTACCCGAACATCCACGTTCTACAATTAATTCGAATAATCGATCTTCTATATTATATATCAGACTGGCACACAATCCGTCATATGGCTCGTTCCATGGTCAGTCGGCATACATCTAAAAGGTAGGGCAAGAATGGAGGTCGCAAAGCCTTTTGGTTAATTCATTTCGACTGCATTACGCTTATTAGGTCTAGTCTGGACCCTTTGCTGGAAGAAGAGAAAATCAAGTCAGATTTTTTTTTTCGGGCACAGCAAAATTGGTCACTGCACCTGATGGTAAGTAAGGAGAAGCCCAAAAGCATGTGGACCGGCAAGAGATATCAAGGCCGGACGATCGGCATAGTTTAGACGGCCTGCTCAATTGCTTCTTTACGCTCCGATTGCATGACCCTTAGTAGGAAGGAGGGAGCACGTACGCTAGAAAACTGACCCACAGGTTAATAGTGCGGCAGAAATATGATTTTTTGAAAGGGAGTTGCCAGAGTACAAATATAAATATAATCAATCATTTTGACAGTCGTAATTTTGTTTATATCTTAATAATATTCCAACAAAACCCTGGCAGAAAAGACTGCGAAAGAACTCCGTTATATAAAACTGTACGGTTGTCCAGTCTTTCCAAACCCATTACATTAATTTCATGCCTTTAGTGTTTATAATTTTGATTTTAAAGTGTTCTTGCGTAAGTTTACGTGTCGCATAAAATTGGTAATTAAAGGGCTCCGAAATTGCCAAATAAATTAATGCCACGAAAAATATGGGTTTTTGTACGCATTTAAAGTTTTATAATGAATAATTAAAACGTATATTACTTTGAGTAACTGAAATAAGCTTACAATTATCTTTTTTCCTTAAACATGTTGAAGATAACCATTTAGTATTGTGACTAATCAAGTTGGTAGCGGCACATATTCTATTACAATCATTCTCTCTATTTTTTTTACGTCCATGGCAATATGTCCCCACTGCATCTGATAGTAAGTGGAGTGGAGCACTAATAGAATGTTAACTGACGAGAGATGGTTACCCTACGACAGTCGACATAAACATGCTCGCCTGTTGGAATCAGATATACACAGGTTACTCCCGGAACGCGATACTTACGTGGGCCACTATGGCGGGTTTTAACATTTTACGGAGAAAGTGACCACAGCACCCGATGGTAAGTGGAGGGAAGTCCGATAGAATGTCGATTAACGAGAGACGATTACCCCTTGTAGTCGATACAATTATGCCGGCCTGTTGGAACTAGATATAAACAAGCTGATCCCGGAACGCGACACACTTACGTGGGTCGCTATGGCGGGTTTTAACACCTTGTGTACGGCAGTCGCTATCCAGGCGGATATAAAATATATCCTATCACCAACCATACATTTTATTTACAGTATTTTAAGTAGAATACACAAGCTTATATTCCTAAAGATGTTTAGTAGATTGACAAACCGAATCAACTAATAATTTGATTTAAAGTTAGATACGTCTTTCTCCATTAAATTAAGTCATTGGAATTTACAAATTAATCCTAAACCACTGAGGAATGGGTTTAAGGTCATTACGTGGTCTTACCGCATGATAATGGCCACATTATTAGAATTTATATTACTCAAACCGGTAATTTCATAACGTGGTTAATTGCATAATTGTTTTTAACACAAATTCTAAACCAAGACTGCTTCGGTGGTGGAGTTGTATTATGCGAAACTGCTCGGGTCCCAAGTTCGAATCTCGGGTTGAGTAAAGTGATTTTGAGTTTTTCTGCTCATTAGGAAGGATTTTGGAATTTGTGCTGGATGGCGATAAGTTCACCCCCTATCACATTTAATACAACCTTTCCTTTTAATAATAAAAAACAATTGCCAGTTGTAATCATTTTGCCAGGCCGTCGCGGTCATGAGTCATAGGTCGTTCACATTGACATTAATGTGAAGTAGCGTCATTAACTGTGTAAGTTAAACGAGTTAACATTAACACATTATGACACTTATCTTTTGCATCTAGTTTATATGTAACGAACCGGTACATTCAGGCGCAAATTTGTGCTTCCACTGTCAATAAATTTACTTCGCTAATTATCACTTGCTAATGTATGTAAGAAAGCATAAACACCTATCTAAAATTCCACGAACGATTGCATTTTAATCCCCATGTCTGTATGAATTAAGGTCAGCGCACATAGGATTATGCGCATGATAAACAACATTGCATGACAAAATTCTTCTGAAAATATTTACGTCACGGGTCACTTACCGAACGCTCCGAAGATGGAGCATTATCTAGTTCGTAAATATAAAAATTTCAATGAATTAAGTACGTATTCTTTAGACTAAAAAAATGTAACAGGCGACTTTTAGTAGTTCTCGATCGTAAATGAATTGTTCTTGCCACTCTTATTTACATCTGCAGAAATTCATTGAAGTGGCGTACAGGTACAACACCGTTTTAGTAGGTAGTAAATGTTTTTTTTTTAATTTATTGCTTTGAATGGTAAGCGGTTTGACCGTCCATAAACAATAGAAACACCATCTAACACCTTGAATTACAAAGTATTGTTTGGTATAAATAAATATGTTAACAATTAAACTATGAAAAACATTCTTATTTCAAAATACATAGAGACGTTTCGCATTCGTGCCTGTTTCTTCTCTATAAGTAAGTCTACACAAAGTGCCCTAGCCGTGTGCTATTTTCCTGAAGCTAAGCTATGCTCTCGATGTGCGTCGGCACTAACCAACAGAAATGCAATCACGTGCGCTCCACATTCCCGTGCATTGTTCACTCTCGCGAACAATTGTAATTGTTTACCCAGCGCTGTTTGTTTAACGATGACTATCGCTATACAAATAATGAATCGTGTTCCGACAGATGATAATGTTGTCAATATCACCTGATTAGTGTAGTGGCGTACTGAGGCTAGAATGTTGGGTTCGATACCCTAGTCTAGCTAGAGAAAATTTGATTGGAAAAACACTTTTTGTACTCGATAGGCTAATATTGATTTATAGTAAAGATCATATTTAAAATTAAATTTAAATATTTATTGGGGAGTAGTGTGGTTAGTTGAATATTGACATATCGCTGGCTCACTACCACAAGGTTCTATGCTAAATTTTAAATCTAAGTTTTCCAACATAAATAAAAATAACATAGTACCTTGTTATATTAAGCCAGCGATACTATAACACAAGCAGTGGTACATAATCTTCTAATTAATCTAACGCATTATAAATGACATTAACTAAGATCATAAGAATCCTTTTCGTGCCGCAGTTTTCAGTACCAAATTTTACTTTCTATATGTCGTTATCTTTGTTGCAGGTACATTGAACCCGCGAATCCAGGCTAGCACAACACAGCCTGTTTGAACGTCAGCGATAATTAACAAAGATTCTTTGAGCAAATATTTTTATAATGAGAAACTCGCTCTAGAATACTTTTGTAGGTGAGAATTTTTGGGGAACTTGCTTGGTGAGTGACCGCTTATAAACCATCTAGATCTTAGAATTAAAACAATGCGTGGCATTGATTCGTCATCCTAAGATATAAGACAGAAAGATGTTAAAGTATTGTCTGATGATTTCTTATGTTTACGCGAATGTTAGACATTAAAATTGACTTCAGTCTTCACTCTCCCCCGCGACCACAAAGCCTGCTAAGTCCTCGAAACGTCGGGAGAAAATTAAAACATAAAACCGCGATAAAATTTGAATAATAGCTTTTTTGAAGTATTGTCTGTATTTGCCATCAAGCAGCAGTATCTTAATATGATGATGGAAACTTTTTTGGAACTGTTCGTTTATGGGCAGTTGTGTCTTCCATTCGACGAGCGCCTTCCTTCTTTAGTTTGCAGGTTAAAAAATCATTATCCTACGTTAGAAGAATCGAAAGTATCTAATATTTCGCCTACGCGTTATTACAAAGTTGTATGTTTTACTAGATGTGCAAATTGAATTATAATATATTATACGATTCTGTTTTATTAGTAAAAATTTCCAATAATCCCGAAAGATAAATAAAGCGGGAACCATGAATGAAATTATTGTATTTTTCCTAATTTTTACCAATATGGCCAGCGTGGTGGACTAGAGCCTAACCCAGCTCAGTATTACAGGAGGCCCAGCAGAGGGACAGTATATAATACAGGGTTGATATTATTATTATTATGAAAATTTATATATTTTTATAATGAGTGGTTTGTAATTAGAAATTAATATTTACATTCATCGAGATTCGAGAAGTGTAATAGCGTATAATTCCACTGCGTTCGTGAATGTATGCAGAATTAGCTAGCAATACGTTCAAGTCACGTTCCTAATAACTATTGGAATTCTATTAAAATGTCAATTAGTTGTAGAATTTTAACTGCTGAATAATTTACTGAAGTATGTTTTGTTCTTTGCAAAATATATTAGGATTTTAATGCATCCAATATTAAAATTATGCCTGTCATTTTCGCTGTATTTAAAGATTTGGATATCAAGAATTAAGCAGCAATTTCTACACAATTAAGTCACAAATATGTTCAGATCTGATAGTTAGATAGTTAAAACCTGCTAAAAGAACTTCGTCCATTTCTGTATTGTCCTTCTTGTCAGAAAAAATTATCTTTAATGGGCTTAGAACTATGCATGAAAGTTATGAATATAGTTTTTCTAATTAGTAACCTCACAGCCTACTGCCCATCGATATATACAATTTGTTCCGTAGAATAAACGTGATTGCTCCCACCCAAATATATAACAATACCTGATTTAAGATAGTGCAACAGATCTTAAGAAAAAAATCAAATTAATTCACTGTTCTATCAATGATCTAGATTGTAGCAATACTTTACAATTGACACATCTTGTTTGTTTAATGTCGTGCGGATTTAGTGTTGCGTTTGGGTGTCTTGAGTCCCGGAATTGGAATTCTCAAATATTAGGATTAGATTTTGCTCGCAATTCCGTCCGAGTGATATTCGGTTGACAAATATAAAAAGGTCCCTGAGGAAGAAGGTATCTGAGTCCCTTTTTCCTGTCCAAGCTTACTCCTTAACAAATTTCATCAATATCGGTTTAGTCGTGCAAATGGACCAGACAGAGTTACTTTCCCATCCTTCATATTATATTTATTAGTAAGCATAGTTTTTTAAATTTGTTAATCTATACTTATTTACAAACCTAAAATGTTTGAATACGTTAATTTCAGGAACTACTAAACCGATTTCAATTTTTTTTTCACTAAGCTTAATCACTTCTGTATACTATAGGCTCCTATTTGTCCCACAAAACACAGGCGAAGCCACAGGCAAAACCTATTATCACTCATAAAAGTTTCTGTTTATAATATTTGATGATACGTTACGGCCTTGAAGTAGTAAATAATATTTTGAAAACAAAACACATTTCTCTCCCCGCAGCACTTCACTTCCCAAACAAAACCAACCTGTTCATTAGCTAACAGTTAAGAAATAAAAAAAACTGGAGCTAAAATTACCATTTCGCGACAGCAGTTAACCCACTAACTCAAGGTTTCTCAATAGCCTCACCGGAAATGGTAACTCGTTTTCAGTTGAATATTCATACTGACACACGATATACTCTTTGTCATACGATATTGCTAACAGAAAATTGTGAGTGGGCATTTAAGTTGCTAAGTTATTATGTAGTACATGCAGTCTTAGGGATTTTCGTTTGTATTTTGATAATATCACAGATTTTTTGTCTAAATGATTTTCTGTTTTTTCCACCCTTTCTACGTTTGTATCTGTGCATGTCTGCCTGTGACAAATAAATTACTTTCTTTCTTAAATAATATGTAGCATCACGCTTTTTATTCGTTTAACGGGTAAGTAAAGGCATAACAGGTCACAATGGTTCACAATGGTCCCATGTAAAAGGAAGCCTGCTATCGAGTTTTGTTGCCATTACATGTCTTGTGTGAGTTAAAATAAAGTTTATTTTTAATTATTGATCACAAGTTGGAATCTTGCCCATAGTATTAGTTCCACACAACATTGAAATTATCGTATAAGTTTTATCTAATGGGACCGCTTAATCGAAGAGATGGTTTGCACTTAACGGAAGTGAATTTGGATTTTATAATTTTCCATAAATTAGCCTGAAATTTCAGTGTAAATATAAATAAATATCTAATATGAGAAATTGTTGACGTCACCTGCACATTTGACGTCACCGCGCGCTGTGGTTGGCTCGCAGGGTGTCGGCGCAGCGGCAACACAAACGTGCAGAGGTGCGTAGCATTGTCGCGGTCACGCTCCCCGCGCTGCGCAGCCGCTGTGACGCGAATTTGATACACTGCGCGCCGAGGCCGCCGCCATTTTTATCGTGTTTTTGCGTGTATTGTTTTTGTTGTAAATATGATATCAGAATGCGATTAGTCATGCCTAAATAGTATATCAATGCATGACTGGATAAATAATTTAGTACTAATGGTCAGTTTTAATTTTGGCTGTTAAACATTCTATGTGTATGGTAATTTTTTCGACTAAATGAGGGACTAATTTCAAAAATGTTTAAACTTTCCATATAGAGATTGTAGAAAAAGATGATCCCAACTTATCATATAATTAATGTCTTATAATATGTATAAATAACACATTTACTGTATTTAATACGATGTTTTTATAATTTAGAAAACGGTAAACATTTTTTGCAACATATTTTATACAAAATGAATCAATATCGATGCAACTCCAACAAAGATACCATTTAACTTTCCCTCATTTTTTGCACGTAATGTTGTGTTATAAATGTATTTACATAAATTTTCACGGATCTTATTCATTATAAACTTTTTGCTCGTATAAAATACAAATAAAATTTTATCACAAACCAACAAAAACTAAGTGAGGGCTGATTGAACCTGTCAAACGAGTGTTTAAGTAGGTTTTTTGCTGAATTTGTCAACCATGGGTACTTAAATATGTTTTTAAATTTGCGCTGATAGTTTTTATTAGCTCAGAGTTAATAATTTATGCTTTATATAGCAATAGACTTACTTGCTATCATCATCACGGCGTGGTACACACATGTCGACAAGTACGTGTCTGGTTGCATCTATCCTAAGCCCTCCAGGAATAAAGGAAGTGATAGGATAAAGGCGTGTTGTGTCTTTATTTAGTTTTTTGCTGATGGTACTTCGAACTTATACGGCACGGCAAAATGACTTACTAACCCTGATTTAAGTGAAGTCCAAGAATAATATCGCCTAAGTGATGTTTCTGACGATCAGCACAATTGGAACGTCTAATTGGTTCTTCAAGTTCTTAAGGACCTTATAATTAAGAATGTATGGACTGAATTCGTTCTGTGAATATTTTGTTTTGTATTGAGATGTTTATGTTCGTATTACAATAAATTCCAAATCTCGGTCAGTTGTATTGTTGATTTTGAGCGCACCCATTAACATCCGCGTAAACATAAGAAATCATTATGCACCCATTAGCTCAGACATCTTTATTCCCGATATGTATTGCGAAATGTCTACTGTAGGAAGAATACAAAAAGATTCTTATATTTTCGGTTAAGAATTCTTAATTCTTTTAACAGTATTTACTCTTTCTAGTGTTGGAATCTTCAAAAAAATAATACTAAGTCTCATTGGGGTAGTGTCACTAAGGCTTCATATCTTGGATTCTCAGGTCTTATCTTGGATTTTGACAAAACATCCAAAAACTTCCACGTGCTTTTTTTCCTGTCTATGGAACTGAAGCCAGTTTCCTCACAAAGCATTACTATACTATTACCACAAACTGTGGTTGCATTTCCCACGTTACTAAAATTCAAATTATGTTTTTGCGCAGTTGGCACATGGGGACGTTACAAAACCTCTGACCTGTGACACTACACCTTATTAGCAATCGGTCTGTGGCGCAACGTGCCCACTGATACCGTCTCATAAACTAATATTAATAATCGGTTTGTTTGTCTGCGAATAACTAATAACTGTCTACGTTAAGTATAAATAGTAAGTTCATAGCTAGGTTGGATTTCTAATTAATTTCCACCAACCAATACCTTCGCATCTTTATTCTCGCAGGGGCAGGCAGAGGTGCAACCAGAACACCAGCTTCGCCGTGTCTGTTTATTTTCGGAATGTAACAGAGGGCAGGTTTATCGCTATATTTGACACAGATTCCACATTCTGGGCTGATGCTGAGAGAAAAAGCTAATATTACTTCACTCGACCTGGGTTTTAAACTCGAAATTTCGGAGCGGACGTCAAACCGCGCATGCATTTCAACTGCGCCATCGAGGCAGTCATTTTCAATTTTGAAAAACAGTGAGTTGTCGTCAACATGACATATTTGTCCCTTGTTCGAATCCATGCTTGATAAGTCTTGGAATTCGTGTAGTATGATTTGTTCAAGACATTGTCGCTGATGTAGAACTTCTTTAAGTGTTACTATTGTTATAAGCAGTTGTATCGCTTACCAACAGTTTTGCTTGTCCCTTCATCCACTTCTTTAAAATTAATATCCAATTATAAGTATATGATGTTGACCAATACAGTTGATCTCACTTTAACTACTAATGATGCAACTGCTAATGACACATTGCAATAGGTGATGGAATTTCCTGTAGAGAGGCACATTCCTGGGCCCCAGGCGTGTGTTCGCGTCATCCGATACTGTTTATCAAGGAGTCAAGGTTAGCAGTTTATCTCCTGCAGAAAGATTAGAGATGTATTTGGGGTAATGGCGTCTTTATATTAATGTTTATAAACAAAATATAATCTAGATTATTAGCTACAAATTGAGTGACTAAACATAAAGGGAAAAAAATGAAATATAAACAACTATAAAAATGTGAAATGGAAATAAACATGTACACCAAAATAGCTTTTGTTTGCGACTTCCTTAATCTTAAAGTTCCTTTCCTGAATTTGTGGCATACGGAAATAATGTAGTTTAATACATACAAGAATTAAATTTGTGCATCATCGCGTTAGTTTTAGAGATTACTGCCTTCATCCAAACGTACAAAAATACATTACCTTTGTAATATTTATATAGATTAGATCGAATACTGCTGCTACTAATAGTTGGTGATAGGATATATTTTATATCCGCCTGGGTAGCGACTGCCGTACACAAGGTGTTAAAACCCGCCATAGTGGTCCAAGTAAATGTGTCGCGTTCCGGGATCAGCTTGTTTATATCTAGTTCCAACAGGCCGGGATAATTGTATCGACTACAAGGGGTAATCATCTGTCGTTAATCGACATTCTATCGGACTTCCCTCCACTTACCATCGGGTGCTGTGGTCACTTTGTCCGTAAAAAAAATCCAAAACAAAGTTTACACATAACATTTTGGACTTGATTACTTGCAAATCCAGGCCACAATTCCTAAGAGCTGTATGGATTTCGCCATGTAACGCGCCAGTTTAATTGATACGACACTGCTAAAGGCATACAAAAGACTGTTAACACATTTTGCTCGCGTACTCTGATTGCGACTAGCGAGCGCTCTGAGTTGAGAGAGGCGGCGGGTTAAGAAATAATTTTGTGCCGTAGAAAATCTGTTATTGAGACACAAAGCAGGTAATGGTAAAGGATAATGTGTCTTATTGATGGACGAAAAGTATCGAATTTGAAATTCTGGAAATTGTGTCGTATGTCTAAATTCAGAATCTTTACAAGTATATAACATCATGTGCAGTTAAAAATGGAAATACTACGTCAAAACTCCCGTGACTAAACCATTTTCAGGCCGCCTTCGACCCCGGAATGTGTATCGACGTCGTGATTTTTACTGACTCGATTTCAATTTAAAATAACTTAATGCAAAATGTAGCCCAAAACGTCTTAACACTTTAGATTATGTACCGATTGCACTTTATTTAGAAACGTAATGACAGCAAAGATTTTATTTGTAGATTTGCAAGAGACTGACATTCGACGACTGATTGTGTTTATCGCCTTCGATAAATCGGATAACTATGCATAACAGATAATAATGATGTATCTTGCAAGAGAAGTGACGCAAGTAGATATGCATCGTTTCGGATATTGACTTATTAATCTGTGTTATTAGAATGGCATGTTTTATTTTAGTATTTCTTTGTTTTATATTATCAAATTATGTAAGTATGTAATATTTTGTTGTCTGTAGATTATAAAAGGATGTATTTTATTAATTAGTTATTTCCGTAATGCATAATTGGATACATAAAATTAACATTTCTAGAAAGATCTGTGACATAAATTGCAGCAGTCTGTGGCTCGGAAGTTAAAAATAATCGACATTTTGATGTTTCATATGTTAGGAATATGTTATTTCGATTAGTTTCTTCGTTTACATGCTATAAAAGAGTAAAGTCAGTAAAGTTGATTTATTTAAAAGAATATCACATAACATTAGAAGGAATTAGATGCAGTTCACTGTCAGCATATCCATGTATATAAAGGGTGTGGTCGAATTATATCTCATAACCGGTATTAATTTAACTACACAACATTATACTTGTTTTAAACTACATCTACAATGAAAGGGAAAATAAATCATCCCACGCTGATTGCGATAACAAAGCTTATAAACCATGAGGCATCGACGCTGGCCGCTCATCACTCGACCGCGTGTTATATCACGGTACAAGTACGCGTTACATCAACTGGCGCAAGTATGTCGACTGATCTGCAATCAGAATGACCTGATAAACTGACACGCTTGCATTTAGTACAATTGTTAATTGGGACTATGGCGAACTATTGGTAATAATTAGACAAGTAAAATCGTCAGGATTTTGACACAAGGAAGAGACTGAGTACTTCTGAAATTTGGATGCAGGAGATATGTTGTACAGTATTTCTCGTACCGCATATTTCTGCTCCATTCTCTTAATCGGATAGTGTGGGTTTTTGTCCTTCATCTCTTCATCTTATTCCAAGCTAACCTAACGGAGCAATTTTTTCATACATTAGATGTGTTAACTGCTTTTTGAGATTTCGCTTCTTTGAACAGTAGTGTAATATTATATTTAATCTGTGTGAATTTGCGGACAATATGTCAATATTGTTTGACCGAAAAATCGGATAAATTACTTAAATGACGATGCACTGGTTGTTTCTCAATAAACCTATTCAAAAACACACATGAAGCACTTTTGTCATGAAACAGAACCTAAATATACCAGGAACTGCGTCACCTCAGTCCCAGATCGTAATGTTTAGGACATCTTGATCTCAGCATGATTACGTCACAATGCTCCAGATACAGATTGTAATAACAGCCGATAGTTTGTCGCATCGGGAGTCATAAAATGTACCGCGGATTATCTTGGAAGTAGTGTGGACAGATAAAGTGGTGCTAACCCAGATCTCGACGGTGGGATCTAGAAATTACAGTGTCTTGAACGAAAAGAGGCAGAAGCTATAAATACAGTAATGAAAGATGTGGTTGGAGTTGTTTTAAGACAAAGAGATGTTAGGACTATGATTTAGAATAGTACTCAAAATTAATTTGATAAAGTGATAAAACGAAAAAGGAGTGTTTAGTATACTGAACAAACCTGTTTAGCCAATTCAATTGATCGCCGCAAAAAGCAAGTAATTTTATATCTATACATATAATAAAATGTAAATAAACACATAAACAATACAAAACGAAACAAAACACCTGACCCGATTGCACAGTCATTGAAAATTAGCAATCGAGAAGGTTCCCCATTAAAGTCACATTTGCTGGCACTGACGCGGCAAATTGTTAATTTTACAAAATGTCAGTATTGCGAAACCGTTAGTGGGATGACACGAGGCGTGGACAATCCAAGATCCTATAGAAATACGTAAACATGTTAGACAAAGATCTGAACAAAAGTATTTGATTCGTTTCGAACAAAAGTATTTTTGTTTTCGGATAGCAGTAATTTATTTCTTCTCGATATAATAGTGTCACTTAAAAACTCTCGAAGTCTTATTCAAATGTTGCGATCTTCACCTTTATATGGAATATGCAACAAGCTGTTATAGTGAGCAGTTAGAGAGTCAGAGTATTTAGAATAGTGGACTGCCTCAGTGGCGTAGGTATATTACTTTACGAGTGCAGTGCTGGGGTCTCGGGTTCGATCTCTCACCTTCGTCTCACCGGTGAGGATCGCGACAGGTTTGCCTTATATTTCCCCCTACCTGCCAACCCGAGATGGCTACTTTGTTTTACCATGTTTTACAATTTAAGATATCTGTAGTTATATTATAAGTGATCTTGAGTGTTATTTAGAAATAATAATAATAATTCTTATTAATTATTTTGAAGTATCTTAAGTGCAACTTTGTACGCCTACGTGATAAATAAAGTTTTTTTTTTTTTTTTATAAAAGCCATGAGTGTGTCTCTATTAAAATATTGCTATTTTTCAGTAGCAAATCAAGATCCCAAAACAGCTCAGAAACATAGAATAGTAATTTGATGTAAATTAGTTTGATGTTAATTATTACGAATACAAAAATAAACTATCGCTATTAACTAACACAAACACTACTAAACTAGGAGTTGATTTGTCCATCTGTGTTGCCGAATATACCAACACCAAAAGTCACTTACGAAACAGTCTGGCGTGATAAATCATACAGATCTGATTATAATACGCTATTATGCATAATTAATTTGTCTAATGCTAATATATTCTGTTGATTTCTTAATTAATAACTCTGTCGTTTTACGTGGTGTAATCATTGAATTTGTATTGTAACAATAAATAATCTCACATCCGTGTATTTATAAAAAAAATAGCTTTTCATCGAATACTTTTGTAAAGATTTTATCACGCTGGCTTGTATGGTAATTTTATTTTGTTTTTTCTAATACGATACGTCCAGAACGCCATTTTATGGAAACAATATTTAGTTGGGTTGAGTTGATAACTTGGTCATTTGGTTGTAAATTTACATAAATCTAAAAACGATTAATGTCCTTTCCTCTGGTACTGATTTTCCTATCAATCACTTTTAAAATTGTGCAGCTCTAGTATCCTTGACTTTTAGTAAAATTCGTGAACCAATTTCATGGAGACCTTGTCTTTTAAACACTCCCAAAAAATTCAAAGATCAATTCCAAACCAAACCATCTAAAGGTTATATAACTATTATAGATACTCTGTTTTTAGAAAAGTTAGCAAAGATGGTAAATGAGTGCCGAACAACTTGGATACATATTGTTAAAGGAGAGAACTACAATTTGCAAAAGTAGACGCGTGACGGAATATTTTGCATGTCAGAAATCTCTGAAATAGTTACAATTTACAACACCCCAGTCGAACTGGATTATCATAAATGCTACCTGTTGAAAATATTAACCTGAGTCAATGTTGTAACTGGTGACCTAACCTCTTAAACATAAACAAAAGTAACCATACAAGGTATCACCAAGGTCCTTTGTAAATCTCGAGAAATTCCAAAAGTATTGCAAAAATCCTAATCACAGATGCAGGAATGCGCCACGTTTCATCAGAGTGTCTATTAGCGTAGTTACATACGCACCGTGGCCGATGGAAGTCAAGATTTTATTTAACTTTATGTTTGTAGATAACTTATCATCTCAGAAGGAAATGTAAATTAGATTTCGAATATTGTAACGACATTGACTATCGCAAAAAGCTAGAAAATATCTAGAAAATGTATTTGTAAGTTTGGCCTTTATTTTGTTGTATAATGTTAATGGGCCTTAACTTGTTAACTTATTTATTGTATAGTAAATCTAATCTGCCAGATAGCTATCCTCATCATTATGACCACGGAACAGGATAACCTAGTTTCAGATCAGAACTACATGATTGACTTGTTAATAGTTTAACGCCCTTGATCAAAGAAAATTGCACCAAGAAATGAGCACAATTTCATTAAAGGAATAAGTTTGCAACACTACATTTACCCATTTCCTGCAATATCTATTGCGTTTGTAATGTACGGCGACTCGCGTTATCAAGGCCTTGGGGTCCAATTTATTTCTTTGTTTATTTTACAGTCGTTTAGGCGATATCACCGGCGCGTAATCTCATAGACCGCTATCCGGAGAACTTTACGAGACAGACCCACTTCTAACTGTACCAGATGTCTTGTTAGGAACTGTATCGCGTATAAACTCTTAATGGTGTCATTTTAATTACGCCGACCGGATATTTTTGATAGCAATCGTACTTGGTGGAAATCCCGTCATAGTTCCGACGGCTATCGTTCTGGCTCTAAGCACTCGGTCTTTTCTAGCTAACTTCATAAGATACTGTATCATTAGGCGACATTATACTTGAAATAAACTGTAGTTATAATGAGATACAAATCTAGATTAATTTTAATGGTCATCTGTTTGCATAGGAATCTCATATGACTTCTTATGGTTTCTAATTTTATATTACCGTACTCATCTGTTGACACCTTTGTTATAGCGATTATAGAACTGAAATCATCCAATCTATCCTTAATCCTTTCAATTTAATAAAAATTAATTTCAACTATTCCGTTTAATCTACCATCTACATTTGATTTTAATGACTTCCATTTGATAACAATAAGTTCAACTTTCTAATTCTCGTGAGTTATGGATCATGCCTTTTCAGTGCATTTCATCACGCTCCCGTAGGCGTGTGGCCCTGCACGCGAATATAGATAAGCAAATGTTTCACCCACGTGGTATTACTGGTGTGCTGTGTGGGCCATTAATCGATTTACTTAAATTTTAAGTTTATGGACTAGTATTTTGGAATAAAAGATTGTTGTGTATTGACTAACTATCTGGCTCTCTCACTGGAGATCTTAAACAAAAGACTAGCTACCACTTCATCCCAGTTTTATGTCCATCGTCCATCATGTCATCGGAACCATCCATAGCCACTCTCAATGTCAATATAGGCTCTAAAAAAATCCTTGGAATAAACCATAGGTAATTCAATTTAAACAGATTAAAAATCTCGTTTTCTAACAATGCAACGTCAATACAAATAGAAGCTACTGGTGCGCAAACTGGCCACTACCAAATGGGAGGCTTTTGTTGTTTATGGTCACGCTCTGGTTCCCGTGTAGTCTATGGCAAACATGGCGGACAACGACCTCACAAACTGTTGTATTAATATGTTATTTGATTAACATCTGTGTAAAGAGAATGATATATTTTTATTACTGTATCATGAAATAACTGTGAGTTATCAGATTTGTTAGGGTAGCATTAAATAAAATTCGTACGGTACATGCTTTTGTTATTGGTGAAAAATATAAAATAGATATACAGTGAAATCCTTTTATTTTGTCAAAATCGCTTTTATCACTTTTGGAAAGAAAATTTGACCATGCTCATTTCATCTAATTGATACCTTATTGATGATGCCAAATAACTTAAATATGGCAGCATTATTTTCGGGTTTCTTTTACCCCATCTCCTGTACACACAATAATTTTTATTCAATGGCATTTATAATGTATTAATATTCCTTTACCTCTGAATAAAATTAATCGCCAATTTTAAGCATTAAAATTAGCTTAGCAGTTTTTAGAACGGTAACAAACATTAAAATTCCAAAGTTCTTATTTCACAAATAAACGTCTATTGTGCCAATTAATGGCGATTTTAAAATTCCATTGTATATTTTATTGTTATCGTTTTATTTATGTCGGTAGTTTTTGTTTAACAGTTAATGTTCTAAAACCGATTTTAAATTGAGATTGGTCGTAATTAACGGCCATTTATATTTGGCTGCGCGAGCTGGGTTTATCAATGAATTGTTTCGCGACAGTTTTGTCTATGAGTAGGTCATTAGCCTCTGCATTAATCACTATTAAAAATGTTGCCAGCCTTATGTGATGAAATTTGAAAGTATTCATTCGGTATAACAACTTACCTAGAATAATTTCTGAAACCTATCATTCAATTTGCATCAATTAATTTCTGTTTCGATAATCTAATGCAATTCTTTATGCTAACGTAGTCGCAATTTGACCCTTAAATTAAAGTAACAAAGATCACGCCGATCCAAATTACTGTACTTTGACAGATATACCATTATTCATCTATTGTACAGTAGCAATGAGATTTGAAAAATGTTTGTCGGCTATTACATAATTTTGGAGATTTACGATCAATTCTAATTTGAACTTTATGCCAGTGTATGAAAGTATAAAATTTACTTCATCTAATCTAAACTAATCGTGTATTAAAAAACTTATTGCTAATTTTATGCTATTGTTATAAAGCCCAATTTCCTGTGATATTCGAAACACCAGTTCCACCTAACTTCACACTTAAACGTAATTTGGTAAAGTCGATATTCGCTTGCTATAAAAATTAGATTACCAGCTGATTGACAACCGTGTAGATTAAAAAAAGGTACAGCAAATAAAAAATTACAGAAGGCCCGTTACAAACAACCGTGATAGAATCGTAGAAATTGGTAAGGAAATTCGCATCCATAGATTGCTTTTTTAAAATGGGCTTTTGTGGGCAAAATAGATGACATACATTGAAAGGCCTTGTAATGTAATACTTCAATTTAATTCTTTTTTACAATTGAAATTCGTTTTAGAATTTCCAAATCTTTTAAGAACTTTAAATTACAATGTACAATCTTACATGCGTAGCTGAACAAATTCAGATCGCCTGTACGCTTTTGTGTTCATTTCATTTTGTTCAAAAAAGTTGCATTTACTTTACTTCATATAAAGAAAATAAAATGTTTCAATTTAAATTAACGTACAGACGATTTGAAGGTTTGAATTTGTTCAGCTACTTTTGAGGCTGACTGTACTTATATGTATGCATTGCACTAGGCATCCATAATTCTTCTAAAATGTACATGGTTATAGATGGAGGTAACATACAGTAACGTATTTTTTTATCGCTTTGAATGACGAGACGAGCTTGCCGATCGTCTGATGGTTAGCGCTACGACCGCCCATAAACAGTAGAAACACCATCAAACACCTTGAATTACTAAGTATTGTTTGATATTCCACTGCGCCATCCTGAGACATGGGTGTTGTCTTATTATGTACAGTTACATTGCCATAATTACTTTTCACCAGCCTATATAAGAAATAGGCATAAAAAGCATACATATTTCTTCACATATAATTAATTTTCTTTTAAATCTTGTATGATGTTACTTAACTCCAGATAAAGGAGTCAAAGACAATCTTGTTAGAAGAAGCACAAACTATTGCACAACCTGGGAATCAAACCATCTCCCAGCCTCAATTTATATGCACTACTAGACTATGAAGGCCCGTTTAACTAAATACAGTTAAGATACCAGTTGTGTGTGATTATTATGTAAGAAAGCCCATATTGAGAACTATTAAGTCCATGACATCACCATCTGGCACGCATCCAGACATGCTGGGATCTGTTTACTAGATTCCAAGTTCTATTAGTTCTAAGAATAATACAAAGAAAGGATAGTCTCAAAGGTACAGAATGTTTAAGTGATTTCGCTCCTCTTGTGAACCTTGCAGTTTTTGAAACACTGAATTTACAGTATCTACCTTCAAATAATTACTATACTAATCAACGATTGAATACTCAATAGCTCTTTAAATTAATTGCCAAACTCATTGCTATTTGCATCGAGATTCTTCTGTTGCTGGTGGTAGGTCTTTAAATCCTTCCGCAGCGACCAACGTACAAGATGTTAAAACCCGCTACAAAAGCCCACGTAAGTATTTCGCGTTCCGGGATCAGCCTGTGTATATCCGATTCCAACAGGCCGGCATAATTGTGTCGACATTGACTCCACCCACTTACCATCCAGTGCAGAGAGGTCAATTAGATGTGCCTGTATTTTCTTTATATATAAAAATATATATATTTTACGGATTCAAATAAATCATTTCATTTATACGCGGCGCCTTATTTCCACATTAATCACAACAAAAAATCGTACATCTCACACACAAAATTGCGTGAGTGGCGAGGTAACATTCTAGTCACGTCGCGTCTTACTGTACACTACGTACGAAGTGAGGTAACTCTAATGTTATGTTGAGTAATGGTGCCAATTTTGGTACTTTTGGTGATGAATTGACGATAAGGCCACGTGCAGACGCCGTCAACTTGCAGGGAAACACTTATGTAACTGACAGTTAAATGACTGAGTGCGCTGAGCCTAAAATTGTATCGACTTTATAAATAATCCATGTATGCTGCAAAGTGATGCTTAAAACCAATAATAAAGCCAACAGTAAAACCACACTATTCTCGCCAATAAACCTGCTTACTTCATCGGCATTTCAAAGCCTACACGTCATAAACAACGATAAAAACTATATTCGGGTACATTGAAACCCTTCGGAAGATAGTATCGTAGTCATGAGTCGTATTCCGCGACGATATTTAGTAAGTCGCGGACACGACGCGTCGTATCGTTAAATCTGATCGTATTGTACGATTGTGGTTGTGTAAATTATTAAAAACATTTATGTCTATTGTAAGAGTAACTCCCTAGCTATCAGGTAGAATGAGAAAACATTTTTGTTGATTTACATATTTGTTTAACACTCAAAATACGTGTAATTCAATTTCAAAATTAAGTCTTAAAGGGCAACAAAATATAGTTTACAAATAATTCTAATTCTTAGATACTAAATTTCTTACCTATAATTTACTTAAATAATATTTTTACCGCATCCCTTACAAAAAACGTAAAAAAAATAAAGACAGATCGAAAGAAACTTCACCGATGATACAAGGAGATAATGAAATTATTTTAAATAGTAACATGTCAAAATGCAAAATATTAACGCTCCTTCAGGCGATGTTACGTAATCCGCGTGTTTAATACACAGATTTGGCTTTATGCAGACCGATTGCTCAATCGTTTTGGCACGATTCAATCA
>NW_023592974.1:0-10502 GCF_014839805.1 Manduca sexta
GCTCAGTATAAAATTGCGTCGTGTATATTGTGTGTAGTGTATTTTGTTATGTGATTTGCATTACGGTCGTCTCGGTGGTATTTCCTTTGTGTTCGAGAGTCTCATTTGCGCGTTCTCAACACGGCGCATATCGTGGCTCATGATTTGAACTGTTGCGCCTCCATCAGTGACCGAGTACTCCACCTGCGATGCTATATTTAGTTTCATTGTGTGTTGGGCGCAATATATCGATCAAGTCTGCAATTTGGAGCAATATCTATAACGAAAAGGGTAACTAATTACGGAATGGTTACCTATTTAGCGATATTAACTGTTTGGGTTTAGTCGATACTGAAACACGCTCGTTTCACGTAGTTTATTTTGGTGTTTTATGTATGTATGAATGTGTGAACGATTGTTTGTGTTAGATGTTAGAGACATCTCAATTTCTTCCATGATTAACTGGAGCCTCGTTTAATTAGCAAGCTTTTTTTGTTTATCCCACTAAAACAGATGAGGCGTTTCATCTTTTATGTTTACTCTATTGTACTATCGAAGCGGAATGCGATTAATCTTGCGTGTAGGCAATTAATCGGTAAACTTTACACCGAAATTAAAAATATGTTTTTTACGTTACAAAGGCTCATTTTATGTAGTTTATTAATTCCGCGAACTACATGTCCCGGCAGCGAGTCATGAATTCGTGGACGCGAATTTTTCTATCGCGTTGTAAAATTATTTTGAGCGCATAGATTTATTTATACACCGCAAGTTTGCAATGATTTAGATGGCCATTCCTAGAGCAAAATACCACTTGTTTGATATATGAATTAATGTGAAAACAAATTTGTCATTATTACATTACGGTCTTGATGTTCCAAGGTTTTACTGTGGAGCTATTTTATTATGTATCGTAGAGAAATATGTATTTGTTTGTGTTCATTAGAACTCTGTTTGAATCGTTCGGTATTCTTAATTTTATAATATTAATATATCCGACTTTAGGACGTATTTAATTGTGTACAAAATCACATGAATCTGTATTATTTATTAATGTATAAAGTTTTTATAATTTCCAGAGTCCAACATTTAGTTTACTCAATGAAATTACAAATTTCGAGCGTATCATTCATGCGTATATTGAAAAATTCCATAATAAACTGTTTTATTGGATGTAAACGGGCTTTTAATAACAAAATAAAGTCTTCAGTAGAAAGAACACAGTCCTGTGTTTGATGTTTATTCTTTATGTGTGTGTAGTTTATAGTATTTATGCATGCATTTGTTGTTTGTATGATATTACGGATCTATCTATCCGTATCTATAAATATAAATGTGTTTTAAATTGAGGATCTTTATTCGAAATCTATTTAACAGATTTCTTGATCTTATTGATTATGGAAAGGAAATGTTAATGGCCGATATATTTTATTGTATCTTGAAGCATACAAATTATATGTGTATTTGGAAAGTGTTAGTATCATTACTTCGTTGCACTCGATTTACCTCGTATCTGGTGTATATTGCATGCGTTTTAAATCTGTTACACTATAGCAGAATAATTGTACCTACATATATCTTAAGATTTTTTATTGACCCATACTTAATTCATCTGTGATTATATTAATCACTAACTACCATTGTAGTTTTTCTGTAAAAGAGCTCCCATACTACAAAGCATTCTTTCGAAGGCCTAGGCTGCTAGTTGCCTCGTCGAGTCTAGAGACTAGAGTGGACGGGCTTGTCCGTAATAATGAATTCAAAAAGCGAATAGATAGAACAAGCTTGTTATAAGTACCCTAGAACAGCGTCCTGTTTTGGTTGAATTAAACCAAATTAACAAAGATGGCCTATTTCAGGATAGATCATTGCCGATAAAATGAATAAAAGCTTATACCTTCCTATACAATCTAATAAGCTCAATTTTATTTTGTGGTTATAGTCTAATTTTTTTTCTTATGTCAATTACTGCGGCATTTGAGAAACTTTTGGAATGCGGAACATTACTTCTAGAATTTACAGATATAATCAATCTAGTAGAGTCCACGTTCTAATTCCAGCATGCGTCTAAATCGTATGTAGAGGTTATATTCTGAAAGCAAAGCATCATCATACGATACGCTCGCCGCGTCCCAGATACGTCGGGAGTCGAGAGTCCGCTGCAACTGGCAAACGGAAATCGCTCTAGAGACAACATTGTTGTTCGCTCTCGCCTGTTTTACTAGAAACATCGATATATTACGTTTGGTACCTAATAACTTACATCAAAACAATAGTAGTAATAAAATCAACCGCTGTCTTTTAAATGCTCTGCGATGGATAACTTTGCGCTTTATCCTCTACATTATGTAGGCTTATCGGCATGGCGCACTTTTTATCTTAAAAGCTTTGTAGTATTAGATTGATAAGAACTTGTACAAATTATATAGCCTAATGCTTGTTTACAGGCGATGAATGCTTGACCACACAATGGAGCGCCAAGATGGTTGGAGTGGTGGAGAGTCGAGTGCGGCTGAGAACGCCACAGAGAGTTCACATGCAGCCGAGCGCGATCGGGTGCGCATCGAATTTTATGCCACCTATGACGTCATGACCGGTGTGCGCATAGCCGCTACGCTGGGCGGCTTTTTTGCATTAATGGTCTTTTTGATCGTTTACAAGAGCCGTAGTAAATCGGTTAAAGCTCTTAATGATCCCAAAATCGTAGAACTAGCGGAGGCCGTCGTCGCTGAGGAACAAGCGGTCGAAGAAGAACGGCAGCTCACGGCTGCCTTGGAAGAGGCGCTGTCGGAACGCGCCCGATCTCGTCCGTCTATCGGCGAGGAGCCACCTTGGCCGCGAACATCACGCTTCGCTTCATACGGTGGTGGATACGGTAGTCTGTTAACGCCGCCTCGTCGGCTGTCTGCCCCTCGAGGAGATTCGCTGCCAGGCTCTGCCTTACGTTTCGCGGAGCGGCGACCGTCAGCAGGACCGCGCGATCGGCGACTCAGTTCTGCGACTTGTTCGAGTTCAGGAAGTTCTTACTTAGAGCGGCGTGGTTCCTCAGTTGTGTGTTCGCTGCCCGAGCGTCGCTTGTCGCCGTGTCCGAGCGAACGTCTCGCGCCGCTCGCGTCCGTGGGCAGTGTGGGCCCGTCCTATGCCGTAGAATGCGAATTAGCGTCAGTAGGCGCGGACTCTGTATTTGCGGAGGACGATGCGGACTCTACGGATGATGAAGTGGAACAGTTTTCGACGGATAGCGGTGGTGGTGAAGCGGCGGCGGTCGGCGAGTGCACCGAGCTCGCCAGCCGCCCCGTTCAATTACCGCTACGGTTTGACCGCGTTTCACATTCGCGGGAAACATTGTTCTAGTCGCTGACGGTAGAGCTTGCCGTCGGCTGTTATGTGTTAGATGGCAAATTGAAGTATCGACATTGTTATTTTCATATACTTACATAATTAATTATTTTTGAATTGGCATTAACATATCACCTTTAATAAAATTTGACATATCATTTGATTTTAAAATATACTGAATGAAATCTTTGATAAGTATACGTACGGTATCTCGTATAGTTTAAGCAGTGTAAATTGTGACCAAAGAAACCAATGAATTTGTGCGAGGTACCGGTTTGAACTATTCCTTTGCTGTACGCGAAATTTATACATTTTATACACTCGAGTGTACGCTGTGAAAATGTGCTTCTGAATATGAAGAAATGTAAGAAACGATAGTGTCGATACGTTGATTTGTTTAAATTTTAGTCATTCATGTAAATAGTTTGTTTTTGTTATGATATTGATGTTTCATCACGTTGATGTTCTCATGCCACGCCGATATCGTGAGTTATGTACCTGCATACGCTCATTCCGTGTATCATTTATTTTGCCCACACTTGATCGGTAACTATAGTAAATCTAAAAAGAAAACAAATTCGAGTCGCTTATCTTCGCTGGCATTATTCACCATAGTGTTCCACGTAAAAGTACTATTTAAAATAAATATCCGCCGAATTAGTCTTTTATAGGCACATACATGTACTTATTATTTAATATTAATAGGCAAGTTGAATAGTTTTTGACGACTTTTAAACTTCTGTATTTACGACTGTGACCGATCTATTTACAATGTTTTCAACTCTACTGGCTAACTGCCAACCCCACTGTCAGTGAGGTTGTCTTACCATAAAATAATACTGTTGCCGACTCATGGTGTTTGTGAAATGTAGATAATTATGTACTAACTTGTTAGGGTAGATAGCTGTCAGTGAAGTCAATTGGAGATTGTGTATTTGTATTTTGCTTATGTGAAACCGAATCAAAACAACAACCCTTTTACTTTAAACATGAAGGGCACACAAGACCAATACGTCCTTTGAACAATAAATGAAGTTGGGAGCGGCCTAATGCGCACGTACCAATGTCTCTTTCCAAGTAAACTGCCACTGTTCTTGTTTAGGAAAAATGTTACACGGACACCGGAGTTTTATTGATTCTGGGTGTTCTGATACCGCCACGGCAAGGCGTGGTTCTGTAGATTGATTAAAGTCGTTTTTATTACGATTTAGATTTACGTGTTAGTTTATGTAATGTTCGTTGCTCGAATTAAAAAGAGCTCCCTGTAGCCTGTAAAATGTTGAAATGTATGTAAAAAAAAATTGTAAATATAAAACACAACTCATCTGTTGTTTCATTTTTCATGATCACATTGTCGGTTTCTTAAATAAACATTGGCCGTTTTATTAGTGCGGCGTAAAACTAAAAGATATTAATAGCTATCAAATAGATTTAATGACAAGTCTACGTCATTTCCGTGGTTACCCTAATCGGATAACATCTATGTACCAACACGCAGTTAACTTCTTTTAGTATAAAAAATAGTCTTGGTAATCTGCCCTCAGATATCTGTCTAATATCGCCGATTAATCAGTGATCTAGATTCTATATTACAGAATAAGTAATCGCATATAATTTTAATAGGCATCTACATAAAACAACTTTAGGTAAGCACCTACTAGATAGTACCATAAATCAAGTTTTAGTAGGTACCTATCTAAGTACACTAGGTACTAAAAGAAATGAGTTAAGTATTATCTAAGTACATATCTATCCACTTAATATTATTGTTTTTTACGATATGTATGTAATTAGCCTTTATATTTAATTTAAAACGTCAAGCTTAAAAATCTACAAAAAGGAGAGCGCACACGATGAGTGTGTCAAATTGGTCGTAACATGATCAAGTTAAATTTGGGCTTCCCTGGTATTCGGGTTCGATATTGCATCTGAAAGTACGAAAATCACGTTTCACGCCTGACATGTGACGAGCGACAAGGGTGGATACACAGTTTTGCGCGCTGCAGATGTGTTCGAGGCGTTACGTCTGTGCTGTAGTTATTATGAGTTTATCAAAATATTACCTACTTATACGTAATGTAATTAATTATTTCATTATCTATTTAATATAAAACCACAAAACTTTAATTTAAATTAATTATCATGATATTTGAGCTACGATACAATGTTAGAATGTATCAAAAATCATAATAAATGTACTTGGGTAATTAATGAGCATTATGTATGCATTTGGATAGGTATAAATAAATGAACATTGATAGAAATTCATAATTTGAACACTTTTTTTTTATTAAAATAGGTTATATGAATACTTGAATCAACTTAATTTTGAAATATTTTTATGCAGTGAATCCGATCGTAGATCCGTACTCCGCAGACCGATTTGCTTTATTTTGGTCAAACGAACTGTCATTGTCAAGTTTGAAGTGTCAAGTGGCAAGGATTTGAAGAAGGCGTATTGTTCGATATTTTTAATTATTTCAATAGTTTATACTGCTGCAAATAATAAAATAGAAGAAATAATGGACGACGATTTACCAACCGACTTCCAGGTGATCGTCGTGGGGACGGGTAAGCGTTATTTTACGTATAAAATGAGAACCGGCATTATGGCGAAGCGAGCAGCCTACTTATCGATCCTTTTTTCATCGCTGTACAGTCATCACTGCTGAAAAGCTTACATGCTGACACCTTGCGACATCCGCATAATGGATGCTCGAGTTGAGAGACTTATTAGGATGGATCATTTGACTTTTTGCTACAATTACAGTAAAATAGACTGCAAATTAACTACCGCAATTTCATGGCTTACTCATTAATTAAATATTTGCAGTGTGGGTCTATTGTCTTCACAGCCTTTTATATTCTGCATATGTGCAGTTTTTGAGATTATTTTCAGGCATTGTATCATTCTGCAATCCTAATAATGTTCATTATGATTCAAATTATGTATTTATTTTTATTTTGCTGAAAGGAGTCAATGAACTTTCGATGGGTGTTCCCCGGAAACGCACTTAGTACTGTTTTTTAGGCATGAGTTATTTTTCAGGATGTGATTACCTGTTTTTTTTGTAACAAAGGTTATTTTTGCTTGCATTTAAATTTAAATATAATTAATGGTGGATATTCCCATAGATGATAAATTCATGAGAAATCTGTGTGAAATAAATTATATTATTGCATACACTTTTCCTTAAACATAAAAAAATATTATAATATAGCTTTTGCAGAATCTGATTAGCTATCTATCTGTAAATAAATATATTTTAAAAATAATATGTAGGTCCAAAGTTTAAATAAAACAAATTATATCCCTTACAATAAAAAAAACTAATAATTATATAAAAGTGTTTCTTTATCACAGAGGTATCTTTTACCTAGAGTAATGGACTTAAGTTTTTTTTTTGACAATATAAATATAAAACCGATCATTGATGCTAAAAAGCTATAGTCAAAATTTAATGACTAATTTTTTTCTCTAACAAAATATTTGTAGTTGCAATTACTGGGTTTTTGTAATATCATATGAATATTTAGGCATGGTGGAGTCAATTGTTGCGGCAGCTTGCAGTAGGATAGGCAAGAATGTCCTCCACCTGGATTTGAGTGACCACTACGGTGGTCTCTGGGCATCATACAATTTTGATGGTCTCCAGAAGTTCATCAAAGAAGTCAACTCAGATCCTAAGAGAGACCTACAAGTGTATAACTTGTGTGAAAAGTGGTACATTGAGAAGTAAGTGACAATTTTTTTTTTATTTTGTTAAGCATTTGGCATCTGAATAATTGTCTTTTAAGTTCATATTTTAATGAAAATTGTAAACACATAAAACAATATGAGGAAAAATTGTAATAGATCATGAGTAAATAAAAGAAAAATAGGGCTGGTAATACTGTTAGTTTTTTGAAAGTAAGTTATTATAACACATTCATAAATATATTAGGGAATCTCCCGAAGCTAAGGATGGCGGTGATGAGAACAAAACAGATGACAGCAAAGCAGAGCCAGCCAAGAAGACATGGAGCCAAAGTGACTTCACCGCGGAATACAGGAAGTTCAACATTGACATGACACCTAAGGTATTTATGGCATCTTCTACAAACAGTACTGCCTAATTACAATAAATGATGAAGTCAATCATTTTTAGAAAAAGCAAGGGGAATGTTGCTAGTAATTTCAAACATCAAATAAATGTCAAATAAACAGTTGAAAGAATAATTGACTTAGCTACATTTTTTTTCGAAAATTTTTAACTAGATTAAAAAAACAGAAAAAGTGCTGATTTAAAATATGTATGAAACTTAGTGTCGCAAAAGAATGTCGCTTAAGACAATTAGCCTTTCAACCATAATACATTTTTTTTCTTTCAATATGTAATAAAAATTATAATTGTTTTAATTTTAATAACATATGTAGTGTGTAGATTTGGTATGGTAGTTACAAAATTCTTTTGTTCTTTTGTGTCCAAATATTTTATTGCATTTCTAAATAACACACTTGACTTTGGAAAGATAGGCATGACCTCGGGGACACTGCTTTGTCCTTTGATACGTATTTAGAAAACGTAACGTTTGACATTGAAAGAGATTGCAAACACTGTTAAAAGGACATTGCCATCACATTTACAAGTAACATTATTTGCACAAATATTATTTGAAGACACAGTTATGTTATAGTCATAAAGTTATGAGCTCTGTCTTACAGCACAAAACTATTTAGGGCAGAGCAGATTTCGTAAAATATATCGATGTATATCTACGAAACCCTTAAATACAAATATTTTTAATACAGATTTTGGTTATCAATGATATTGATTTTTTCCCTGGCCTTAGGAAGGGATGTATTGTAAATGGTAGCATTTAAGCCTCATATGTTGACCTTCACACCAGTGGCGGGAGTGAAAATTTCCGAATGAGAATCCAACACAACGTAATATAGCTATTAATATGCATAAAGGCGATCTGTAATGCTTTCTAATGATACTTTGATTTTACATACATTGCGAACGGGAGCCGACAGGAATCGCGTTATATGAACCCTTCACCTCTGATTTACACATTAAGGTTTAAATGTTACGAGAAATTAGCCCTTCCCACATAGTACTCAAACTGACATTGAATAATTCCCAATGCTTTTAGTACTTAACAATAAAAAAATGATTTGAAGGAGCCAATTAGAACAGTAAGTTTTTATATCCCCCTAGCTTCTCTTCTCCCGTGGACCACTAGTAGAATTGTTGATATCTTCAAACATCGCTCGTTACGCCGAGTTCCGTTGCGTCACGCGCGTGCTGACGTGGCTCAACAACCGGCTGATGCCGGTGCCTTGCTCCCGGGCTGACGTGTTCGCCACCGAAGCCGTCACCACGGTCGAGAAGAGAATGCTCATGAAAATGCTCACTTCTATCGTCGGCTACAATGAGGATGAAATGAACAACGAGTTTAAAGGTATGTGATTTTGACTTAGAAAATAAGGTATATTGCGTTAGTATATTTTAAAGTACAAACAAGAAACTTCAGGAATATGCTGTTGTTATTGTCAGATCCTGCAACAATTCACGACAAAATTATTTACTTGTTATACTTCTATATGGTCCTAGATGATAAATCATTCGTAGAGCCTATTTTCACAGCGATAGTTATTACTGCTTTGGTCATCTTAGGCCGGATTGTTTCATCGTTGGTCCGGTAAAGTTAAGCTCCCATCACACTGGCGAATTTCGAGTGAATTTACAGCGAGGCTTAGAGTGATCAAAGTGCAACTTGATAAATTCATATCAATATAATTATCTGGCTTGTTTATTTCTTCTTTGTTATCCTCAACTCTCTCGTTTCCTTAGATTGGAACGACAAGACATTCCAAGATTACCTAAAGCACAAGGGTTTGACGCCGAACCTCATCCACTACGTGTTATTCGCAATCGCGGGTGGCAACAACAACATGCCTTGCCTCGAGGGAGTCAAGGAGTGCAAGAAGTTCCTCATGAGCCTCGGTCGATACGGCAACACGCCTTTCCTCTGGCCCATGTACGGAAGCGGCGAGCTGCCCCAATGTTTCTGCAGGTAAGTCGATGCATTGTTGTTTTTGCTACGTTCAAGGTTTTACATTTTTGTTGAGAACGACGCAATAAACTGAACAATCCTAGTCGGTTTGAAATGATTGTTGCACAAGTTAGATTGGGAACACAATTAAATTCTTGACATTTTTGCGTAGAAAGCTACGTTCTATGCATAATTTATCTTTATAACATTGTTACATAAATAATAGGTGTAGCGTAGTTCTATGAAATATGAAAACGGTTTTGTAGAATGGGATCACATCTAAAGCATAAAATTAATCTTAATTTGTATACTGTGAATATTTAACTTGTATGTCAGTGATTATAGACGGTTGTCCACAGCGGTTGATCATCTAAGTTTCTATCTTAAACAGGTTATCAATGTTCAGACCTTAATGTTACATTTTTCTATACTCTTAGCATGACAAAATTTTCAACTCCTCCCTATCTTTCTATTTGATTAATTTCGTTGCGGAATAATAGATTAGTTTTCCCTGAGACTCGTCATAAAACGCTTGCCGCTGCTGATCATGGTTTACAGGAGTTCTAGTGGTGGGTGTGAAGGCGAGAAAGTCTATTTTAGCATAACAGTCAATACTTCGATTATCATTTATGCGCGTTAAGGAAATGATGTTGGGTAGGAATTACAGTCATTCTTCTACGCAATTATCGACTATTACATTCATTATTAAACTTATTGAAGTGGCGTGGTTTTACGCATAACGGCACGACTTGCCTCAGCCTAAGTGCGAAAAAGGAGCCCCTCAACATAGAAGTCGCGTGGTTGTGGTTGGTTGAGTGAATAAGGAATTTGTTATGAAATGACCCAGCGATAGCCCGCAACTCTTTCGGAAGTGTTTGCTTGAGAAATCATTAAATTGTAATAGTGGACTCAACCTAGCCGTCTCATCTCAGGGGAGTTAAGGACGTAGGATTTAGCACTTTCTTAGAGATCATATTAAATATTATTGCTCATAGTTATAAAAATACAGGTGGAAGTTAATATTTGGTTAGCGGGTTGGCAATAACTTTCCAGGGTGATCTATGAAGGTGGTTCTATATCAGGGATAGCGAACCATCGGCACGCGTACCAGTGATGGTACGAGACAAAATAATTCGGGCATG
>NW_023592975.1:0-21012 GCF_014839805.1 Manduca sexta
ACACTAATTTACCATGAAGGAATTAAATGAGTACCTACTTTTAAACTATGATGTAAAATAAAAGTATACTGTACTCTTTAAGTTACTGTCTATAAAATGCATAGCCAAAAAAAACTTCGTAATACATATTAGTAAAGTAATTATCAAAAGATTAGAAGACAATCTTTAGTCATGCTGAATAGTCATCGAATTAGGTCTACTGTAAACATAAATACAATTTAAAATAAATATTCTATTCATTATCATGAACGTTTATTCAAAATAAATACACAATGTTTCTATACATATTTACACTAAAGTACAAAGGTTAATGCGTTGCATTTGGCTATAAGCCACAACAGTTATTTTTTTACTCAGTTTTCATATTATAAATCAAGGTATAAGATTTTTTTCTCGTGCCGCGAACAATATTTAGTAAAAAAATAAATACATAATGAATTTATCACTATGTCGAGCCCAATGACAATCTTTAAATATCAACTATAAACATAAACAACTCATAGCTATGCAAATACTTCAAGATTTGTAATATAATATGTTAAGCTCAGACTTTTTTCATGGTAATAGTTTGTTTTAAAATGCGTCAAACATTAGTAATTACGACGAAGATGAAAATATACGATGGTCAAACCTGAACGTGTCGCGTGAAGTTTTTTATGCAAAATAATTAAATAATAAAAAATACTTTTAGAAATTAGTAACAATAAAAAAAATCATTCGCTAAATTAATATTTTAAATAAATTATCATAATTGGAATGGTCGAATTCGTAATATTTTTCCTCTTTCTATGTAAATATAATCAGATATGTAAAGTATAGTATATACTAAGACACATGGACCTTAGAAAAATAGTCAGTTAGCTTACGTTTTCGAAGCGTGGTACTTGTCGTGGTACTACGAAGAGATACATAAATCTCTTATTCCTGTGACGGTTGTTCATTGACTTTCCGATTTTCTCTTTAGAACTCGATATTTTTGCCGAGTGCTGTGACTAAATTATTGTCTGAGCTATAACTAAACTAAATATTTCGGAAATAATTTACAGATCGTCTAGAAAATACTATATGACAGTAAAATTCCTAATTATTTATCTTTTGTACTGAAAAATCAGGATATATCTACAAAAATGTATTCAAATAACAAACTACGGAAATATGGCGTGATCTACTCGTGTCATTTTCTATAAGAATGCAACTAAAAAAATATGCTATTTTTACACTGGTTATTTTATTTTTCACTTTTTATTTTTAATTGTTAATGACACAATGTATCTTGTATTCACGATTGTAATTATTTTTAAAGTATTTGCTTTTATTGCATTCTTAGTAAAAGTAAGGTAGTTTTACGATTATATTAAAGAAATAAACATTCATAAAATGCAATAAATGTATTAATAATCTATGCCAGGTATAGGCCAGTCTATGAGCAAATACACTACTTACTTAGCTGCAGAATCATATTAGACCCTAAAATTAGGTAATAATAACGCCCAATTTCCGTTCCTTTTAAATTATCCCAGAAGTTTAGCCTCAAAAGACAAATGTGTCAAACGGAAGCGATGACGTCACGCTAAAATGCTTTTAATAATTGTTGGTCACTAGGAATTTTCTAAAACTGAAACCAGTGAAAATAGTATTAATTATAACCTTTTTGTTTAATACAAAGTTTTGAGATATTTTCAAAAGTTTATCAATGTTTTGTCCTTGTCATCCCTATATTGAAATAAAGACGAATGTATGATTATTTTCTTTTAGTGTGACGACTTATTTTAGTGTTGCCTTCATTTTTATTATAACTTCGATACACCATTTGATGAACGCTCACCATTAGGACAAAATTGGGCATTAATATCTTAAAAGCGTATCTATTTAGTATTAGTCTACGTTCCAGATATGTTATTTATTATTACTATTGATCTTAATATTGCAGTTGCCACGCAAAGCTGTCAGTGTATTAGTTAAGTAGTTAACTACATTGTTATAATACAGTTTTTCCCATTCCCTTCAAAAGTTCAACTGTATCACCATAATTTGACCCCATCGAATTACCATTAAATTATAGTCATAAAAACTTGACCACACAAAAACTATGTTCATAAATTTGATTTCGAATATCACCAGATTTATCGAAATATCTGACAAAGAGAGTACTAATGTAGTGACGACATTATTCTACATATTACACGCAATGACCAAATTGTAACATTGCGGAAAATCTTGGTGTGACGTCATTACACTACTCCAAATATATACCGTGTGACGGCTGTAACACTTTTCCTTTTGGAAAGAACGCCACCCTACTCCATAAAAGCCGGGGATATAAATGTCCTCTCTGAAACTTTGTTACCATACACGATAAAAGTCACGGCTGTAAATTTATTCTCGGAAACTTTGTCACCCTACTGCATAAAGATCACAGCTGTAAATATCCTCTCGAAAATGTGGTCACCCTACTCCATATGAATAGTGTCCGATTCGTAACACCACGGCATGTCCTCTTGGAACTTGTGTCTATGGGCATTGTTCTTCGCGTCATACAGAAGCGCGTTGTCGACGTACGCGTCGCACTCGTTGCACCACACGGATAGGTCGACGAGGGACAACACTAGAGGATGCCTGGTTGTGGAGTAGTGAGCTTGCATGTGACCGTTAATATTGCGCGCGCACGCAGTCTGCGGACAAAGTGTGATATTTATCGATAAAATTGTTGAAGGAATCGATAAGCATATTAAAATAATGGGTTTCTAATTTATCGTTTTTTTTTTTTATTTTAGCAGATACCGATAAACAGCTGTAAGGGAAACTATGATTATAAAATTTTAAATTATATGATTTTTTTTCTATAAAATAATCGACATGACAATGTTAACTTTTAATTTATTCAGTTATTTATATTGCTTTCAAAACTACAAATCGTCGCATTATACTTACAATATAGCAATGCAGACACACCCAATTCTCTTCAGTGTGTTCACAGTCCACGCACTTCATTCCTTGCTCGAACTTAACACCATTCGGTATCGCATACAACGAGTCCAAATGCGGGCACCACGGCATCGGTATCACGGCGAACATCTCCCCATCCACTATCGACTGCATATTCTCCGATAAATAATCGACTAACGTTCGTTTCGCATCACTAGAGCCTTGTTTATCAATTGACAGCTCTTGACTAATCGATACATTCGAGCCCGTGCAAATTTCGATCTCATTACCTGAATTTAAAGCTTCTTTTTTATTTTTGTTTGCATTACATGTTTGATCGTCTTCATCATCAGTGCCGCAGTGTATGCCGTCCTCACATTTATCGATGCTTAGATTAGCCATATCTGTCTCTAGAGAATATCGACTGCTCTTCGGCGATGGTAACTCTGTCTGGTAGTCATTTAACCCCCTCGACGGTAGAGGTGGGTCCAATACATCCTCTGAAGGCAACGCTACTTGAAACTTGAGACTTTTCCAATACTTCTTGTGGGTGTTTATGACGTCATTGATCGTTTCGACCGCCGACCAATGGCAGGTCTGTTTTGGCTCGTAGTGGGGCGTGATTGGGTCTCCAAGAAGCGCTTTGGTACACATGGCCATTGCGTATGATATGCTGGTTATATTGTAGCCTCCTTCAAGGCACAGGACTACCCGCCCTCCGGCTAAACCTCGTAGTAATTGCGTCATGCGGCCGTAGCATTCTGGAGTCACCTTGCATCCTAAAAAGATAACATATTTTAAATAAGAAATATAGATATTTATAGCTCGATAATTTTATGGTCTGCAATTATAAAAAATAAAAAAATAAAAATGCTTTATTCATCACGTAGGCGAACATGGTTGCACTTATGATAAGTCAAGGTACATGAGAACATTTAATTATTACTTAATTAGATTAGCTTATATAAATAAAGACAATTTATATTGAAAATAAAATAAATGAAAAATATACCTAGTAAACAAAGAAGCCAGCTCGGGCTGGCAGGGAAGAAATAAAATGATGTATATATGTATTTTTGAATAAGCAATAAGGGAGAAACGCGTCGCGATCCTCACCGGTGAGGACAATAAAAGCCCTAACCTAGCTAACCTACCAGCCTTTCAATAACAACCAAAGCGATGACTACCCGAAGAAGAAAGGCAGAAAGAAACTCCGGGCTTTATTTTTTGTCATCAATTGTCCATTCTTTTATAATATTGTTATTAAATATATATTTGTTTAATAAGTCTTTTTTATACAAAGTCTGATTAATTATATAAGCTAATACACGCACATCACCGTAAAAGTGCGGAGAAAATCCACATAAAAGTATTTAGCAATAACTAAAATTAACGAAAAAACAATAATACTAAAAAATTATAAAAACTATGAAACGGTGTACAGCGTGCATACGCCTACATTTACAAACATAATATTTTCATTTCATATTTTGTCATAGATCTCGGTCAATATAATTTAGAATATAAATTTTAAGGCTGATGCAACAAAATGATCGGTCGGTCGTCTATTATACATTGATAATTCAATGAGTCAATATAAAATAAAATATGTCACGGACATTTAAAACTGTTACCCAGTAATTCTCGGCACTTTTTTAGAAAAAATTATCGACGTTAATCTATCTTTTTCGTCTGCGATTCTATTCATATAATATCGATAATCGAATCTTGCACATAATTTACGCATACTAATAAAACAAAAATTCAATAGCCACCGCTATATATGAGAAAGCCCTTAATTTTATTTAAATAAATAATTGTATATTTATATCTAAATAAGTACTATACCTCCGAGCGGATCTCCAACGCATGCGTCGAACCCAGCCGACACGATGACCAGGTCCGGGTTGTACTCGTACGCTATCGGCAACACGATCTGTGTGAACGCCGCCATGTACTCCGCGTCGCCCATGCCACGCTATAAATAAACACAATGCAACATAGTTCTAACATTAAGATATAAAGTTGTATTTAGATTGTCGGGATTACCACTTAACACAAGCGAACTTGAATGACATGCAGTCTCAGGAAACAAAAAAATGTTTGAAGACCAAACATTAATTGTTTCTCTGAAGACATAAAATTTTCCTATTGTCGCAGATTTTAAAAAACTATGCATTATGTATTTTATAAAGGTGTAAATTTGTCGATTTTTTATCGATAATTCGTACGCACCTTATTCCAAGGTATATTAACATTGAAGCCCTCTCCTTTCCCCTCACCAGCTGCGGTATAGTCAGCCTCTTTCGAATGCGGGAAGAAGGACCCGTGGTCATACCGATGTATCGATATGTAAAGTATCTGTAAAAAAGTACAATAATTATAAAATAAAAGATAGGTCTTGGGAAATACATCAAATAATTAAGGGTTAAATAAAATCTATATTTTGTGATGCTGTTATATGTTACGTGTTTGAAAAGTGTATAGCTCATAATATCTAAAAGTCGATAACTCGATGTCAATGGACAAAGTACAGCACTCAGTCGCAAGTGCAAATAAATATCAATAACTGAAAATCGGTACGTATATCCAAAAATATCACAAAGTACCTTAAGTTCATGATAAAACCTCATTACACAATACACACATTCATAACTATGCCGGCAGATTTTATAGAGGTATCAAAATATTAGGGATGTCTTTACAAACAGGCCGTCATAGATATAAACATATCTTTCAACACTATCTATCAAGAGTGGGGTCATTTAGGCGTGTACGTATAAAATATTTTTTCCTACCTGTGGATCGTCATACGTGAGTCGCTGCGTCCCGTTCCCGTGATGTACGTCCCAGTCCAGCAGCAGTACCTTGGCCCCCGCCCCCCTGGCCGCGACCGCCCCCCCTGCGGCGCCCGCCAGCAGACAGAAGCCGCTGGGCACGTCGCAGGAGGCGTGGTGTCCGGGCGGCCGCACCACACACGCCCGCACCGCTGCGACCGCTCAGGACTTCTGTTGTAGCCTGGGTAGTAAAACGGAACATTATTTTTTTGTAAAATGGGATTTGAATGAGTAATAGCAATGCCTAATGCAAATGCAAAGAAAATTCGTGTGAGAAGAATTATTTTAAACACGCGTAAGGATTGATTGAGTTAACCATAGATTTTAAGTAATTTTATTTGCTAACACTAATTATAAGTGGATATCTTGTCTTTTATGAGTGAGAATTTTTTTTAAACCCAAATAAATACATTTCAAATATTTTAATCTAGTACCTCTATAATGCATCCCATCGCGACAGAGGCGCTCTCCAGCGAGTCGGGATGGAAATACACCGAGTCGTACAGGTCCTTTTGACTGTTCAAATCTCTCAGTTTTGTCGTCGATAGTTCTTTCAGTCTGTAAACATTAAATAAATCAAGTCTAAAATACAAAAGTAAAATCGATATAAATGTGAAATGACTAATAGCTGAATTTAATGAAACTAACTTATGTAGTAAATGTGTGAAAATATCAATGACCAATATTTCACATATATTTTTGTGATTTTATAAAAAACTACGATAGAAAAACACAGTACTACTTTCTGTACACTTGTCATTCAATTGAACCCTATGTTAAAAATTTGGTCCTTCGAGGCCGGATATGTACTGATCAAGATATTCCTTAGTGTGAACCGCCAATATCTCCTCGTCGGTGGCGCGGCGAGCCGTCACGTGATGCACTCGCTCCAGCAGCCCGTAGTCGCGATGCCGCTCGTGGATGCGCATTATACGCTCCGGACATTCCACGTGACCTCTGTACAATACACATAATTGAAAAAAACGTTGCCTGAAGTAATTAACTCACTGATCACAATTCCCCCTCCTCGCTTGGAGATCGGGAACCAAAATCCTTTTCCTTAGCCGTTACTTTACATAATCGCAATTACCTATATACTGGTGGTAGAATATATTTTATATCCGCCCGCATTGCGACCACCGTATACAATGTGTTAAAACTGGCTATAGTGGCCCACGAATGGTGTCTTGTTCCAGGATCAGCCTGTGTAAATCCGGTTCCAACAGGCCGGCATAATTGAGTCTACTGCCGAGGGGTAATCATCTCTCGTCAGTCAACATTCTATTGGACCCCATTTCACTATCCATCAGGTGCAGCGTATTTTTTATATATAACAAAAATATGACAAAAATTAAATGTTTTTTTTTTTTGGGTGCGTGTATTACGCACCTTAATCAACCAAAAACCTACGTGTCTAATTGTATCTACATTACGTATCATAAAAGGTTATTTAACTCACGGTTCACATATATTCTTGTGCTTCAACATAGCTTGGTCATAAAAGTAACAGACAGCGTGTTGTGGTATCGATAAATCCGTCACTGGAACAAAATAACTGTATTATCAAAAGATTTAATGTCATAATTTTGAAATAAAAATACTTTATATTTAATATTTGTTTCGTTTTTACTACTTGAAAATTTTGCAACCTTCATGATCACAGGGGTAGTTGAGGATTCGGTCGTCCGAAAAGTTTATGTAACAATATTTAGCTTAATTTTTTAATTATACATTTGATTCTAAATTATTCAAAATATTAATAAAAATGTCATTACTGCCATACGAGGCCTCAAAGGAAGGGTCCCTCTCCAGTTTTTTGTTGAACTTCCTCAACATTTCCTCTTAGTCAAATTATCACAGTATACTACATAGCACATTTTAAATTATTTGTGAATCTGCAACCAGTCACTGGTAGTAAACTGGTAGGGCTTAGTGACGCCCCCTCTCCCACTCCTAATCATAACCACCACTACTCACCCGACTTCAAATAGTTGAGCCTCTCAGCAATCCTCAACTTGGTAGCGTTATCCTGCAGCGGGTAACAGTTCCTGGTAGCAAACCGGTCCGGCCTGGTCTCATCCCCTCCCATTTCACAGTTACAGTGTGTTTCTGCTTCTGTCCGTCGCACACGTTGGGCGCGCCTTGGGTGGTATACGTCGGTTGGTAGTTGTAGCAACTCCAAACGTCTTTGTGTGCGTATATACAATTTAATATCGTGTCGCGGATTCTGTGAAGGATGTAAATATTACTGTTTAATTTGTTAGGAACTTGGAAATGAATATGAGTATTTACTACAAGTGAATTTGCCTTGTTTGTTTTTTCTTCTTATTTCAAGTAAATCTAATAGGTAAGTAACTTTACAATAGAATAGTATCATTTACTGTAGAATGAATGTAAGCTGTAGGTGGTTATTAAATATTAATTACATGCCATTACTTTCCACCAGGATAGACACCAGTGTGCCATACTATATAACTACATTTACTTTTTTTTATAACAGTATTATTTTTACATGACTTTAAATTAACATTTACTTTAAATCCCAGATTATATTATTCATTTATTTATTTATTTATTATATTATTACTTGTGATTTTTCTAAAATTACATATGTATTCCTTGTGAATTATCGCTTCCTTTAACAATGAAGGAAAACATCGTGATGAAACCTATATACTAGAGAAATTCTCTATAAGAATTTTGATGGTGTGTAAAGTCTACTAATCCGCACTAGGCCAACGTGATGAACTAAGGCCTAATCCCTCTCAGTAGTAGAAGAGGCCCGTGCCCAGCAGTGGGACAGTATATAATACAGGGTTGCTATTATCCTACTAAAATTCTAAATGCGAAAGTTTGTGAGGATATATGTATGTATGTTTGTTCCTCTTTCACGAAAAAAGCTACTGATCATATTTGTATGAAACTTTACAGTAATATTGTAACACATAGGCTACAATTTATAATAATCTTGTGTAACTCGGTCATAACATAACGATACATATCAAGTCAGAAAAAAAACTTCACGCAGGCGGAACCGCGAGCAAAAGCTAGTTACTAACTCGCAGCGACTCACTCATCACTGGGCTCTCCGATGTGGAGCATCCTGGGCGGCGCGTGTCCGAGCAGCGAGCGCAGCGTGAGCGCCGCGCCCTCCGCCAGCGACGCCGCGCAGTACCCGCCCTCCAGCACCACGCACACCGCCGCGCACGCCGCCTGCAGCATGTGCAGCAGCGACGCGTAGCACGCCGGCGACACTTCCATCTCGCCCTACAAACGTCGCATTATCACCCCGTATCATGTCAGTTAAGGCGGGCCGTGTTAATACGGTATTACTGAGGAAACCCGGTTATAACGACTCCGGTTATAGCGACGCATCGGTTATAACGACGAAATAGTAAGTTGTATTTAAATAAATGTATATAAAAAGCGTATGGTATGTAACGACTATCGGATATAGCGTCTAGATTCGGTGATCCATTTAATGTCGCTATAACCGGTTTTCACTGTCAATTTAAATTATAACCAATGAATTATTTATTAGTAATTTAGTCCAAAATAAACTGTTCCATTTTATCGATCCCGCAGTGAAGACAACAATGATCATTGATAGCGACAGAAGGGTCTCAGACTGATGTAAGCTTTAGTTTGCCGTATGCTTAGCGCAAATTGAATGCAGTTATGAATTTTTGATGTCAGAAAACTTAAAAAAACTAAATGTATTTTCATGTTTTCATAGATTGACGATTCGATAAATCTTTTTTATGAACACCCTTTACAAGGAATAGTCTTCGGGAAAATGCAAGCAACATGTAGTTTGAAAGCTTCTTCACAATCGATCCAGAAGTTTTTGTGTCGCTCAACATGCCACATCGATGGATCCTAAGTAAACTGTCGTATCTGGAAAAATAGCGATATTCAGTTTTTAGCGTTTTGTTATCTACAACCAAACCCATTTAATTCAAAAGTAAATAAACGAAAAAAAAATCTTCATTAAAAATATTTACTTACTAACTAGCAATGAAACGTAAAAATATCGCAACTTTTTCAGATATGATAATTTACTTAGGAGCCATTGATATCAAGTTATAAACCACAACTATACCCATGTATGCTTGCCATGTTAGCCGGCTAACATAGCAGTTACGTGTCTCGGGAAAATAACCTTATTATTTATAATAATAATAATATCAGCCCTGTATTATATACTTGCCCACTGCTGAGCACGGGCCTCCTCTACTACTGAGAGGGATTAGACCTTAGTCCACCACGCTGGCCTAGTGCGGATTGGTAGACTTCACACACCTTCGAAATTCCTAGAGAGAACTTCTCAGATGTGCAGGTTTCCTCACGATGTTTTCCTTCACCGTTAAAGCGACGGATAAATTCACAAAGAATACACACATGATTTTAGAAAAGTCAGAGGTGTGTGCCCTTGGGATTTGAACCTGCGGACATTCGTCTTGGCAGTCCGTTCCACACCCAACTAGGCTATCGCCGCTTATTATTTATTATTATAATATTGATTTTTATATTTTAAAACAATAAACGTATTTTTGCGACTATCCGGAATTTTTGCGTAAAATAATTGTGAATTGAAATAAAAACTATTTAACGGATTTTATCGCGGTTTTTTATATTATTATTTTCTTCCGACGTTTCGAAGACTGCAACCTTCATGGTCATTATAATTGTGAATATTACACAAAAAAATATTACTTACTTTAGAGTTACGTAACTTTTGGAGGGAGGGGGGCATACAGGAAAACGTTACGGCGCGTTACATTGGGGTCAAAAATCTTCAAACATAGCGTTACGTAAATACTTGAACGGCATCTACAAGGTTATTTTCCTGTGACACGCGTAACTGTCATGTTAGCTGGTTAACATGTCAAACATGCAATTGTTAAGTATGGTTGCTGAGTATCTTAGATAAAAACCCAGACATACACATCACTCATAACTCAAAATCGAACCTTCTCGTCTCCTAACGCGGAGTCGTACCCGGCCGATATTATTATAAGTTGCGGTGAGAACTGAAAGAGACAGACATACAACTTTGTGTGAGTAAGAAAGAGATGCAAGTACCTCGGGACAGCCGATCGCCGCGTCGTATCCGGCCGATATTATAATCAGCTCCGGTTGATACTAGATTTTTAAAAAGAAAATGTTACATTAATGACAATATATTTTTTATAAATTCAGTCTTTTATAATGTTATAGGTAAAGTAAAATTTTTAAGAATATAATATAAAACTTTTCTACTGGTTAATATTATCTTTTTTCTAGAATATTCTGTATAATGAAACACTTATCTTTTAAGGCTAATATTTATTTTGTGTCTGGCTGTTAGTTAATATTTACTTATAACTCATTAACTTGAAGACTATTTTCATTACACTCCTCCTTTTCCGGTTTTAACCAGCCGACATAATTAAATCGACTGGCGAGAGATTACCATCTCTCGACTGTCTATGTGAACTCATCTCTTATAATAACCGGCAAACAACTTAAGCACACTACAGCGTGGTGGGTTATTTTACGTAAAGGTAGCTACACTAACGTACCACACGTAATTATGCTCAAGTTTTTTGCCGTCTATTATGAAATAGGGTGCAGGGGAACCACATTGGACATGGTTCTATTGTAGTGTGTGTAGTCAGTATATAAGTTATGTATAGTATTAAGTCAGTATAATGAGTGCAGTCAAAAGAGCCTAAAACCAACGACACGTCACAACATAAATTCATCCTTCAATAGGGTACCGGACTCATTTTTGTTCATTACTATTATCAAATATTTACATAAATTATAACACAGAAGGAATTATTAAAAATCCGGTAAAAAAATCAACAAGTTACAAGTCTTTGAATTTCGGTGGAAGGGGTAATTAACAAGAAACAGAAAAGAGACGAAATACCCACATATGACGTCATCGGGAATTACGACGCGTGCTAAAGAAATAGATGAAGCGAATTCCCCACATCGCGCCCACTTCTACATATTACAATATTTTAAATATGAATTACTCGCTCATTTTTAAACCAATTTTAATGCAGTTTTCGCAGGAGTGCTTCTTATTCGTATTATTAACCATTACATATATAATAATGTACAAAATCAAGCACAGGCCGGTCCCCAATTACAGCCATCATAAAAAAAAAATCACCTCGAAAGCCATGGGCATCAGGAGTTGATGCCATATCGCTATATAGTCCTCATCCTTCATCCCAGTGCGGTTGAGAGGTACGTTGAAGTTAAACCCCTTGCCGAGTCCGCTGCCGGTGTAGTGGAAGTCCGACTGGCGCAGATTCGGCCAGAACGTGCCATGCTCGTAGCGATGGATTGAGAAGTATACCACTCTGAGAATAGAGATTATTTTTGCTTTTCACGTTGTAGATGCATATTTTTTTATCTCAGTTTAAATTTTGTGACGTTAAAAGTTTAAAAACGATTTTGTCTCGTATTCTCGAAGAAATTCAAACTGGATTAAGTTGAACAAAACGCCACTAACCTTGGGTCATCGTAAAACATCTGCTGTGTCGCCTGACCGTGGTGTACGTCCCAATCCACTATTAAAATTCTGAAACAAATAAAAATTCATTAATAAATACCAATTAGAACTTATCTTATCCTTGGTTATCTTCTCCCCCTTAAAGTTGAGGTGGAGAGACTACCTATAGCATTATTTCCACCTATATACAATGTTTAATTGTATATGAAGTGCAAATCTATACTATTATATAAAGAAAGAAAGAAAGAAAGATTTTAAAGCGGAATAGTTTGTTTTCTTTTTTTTTAATGCACTAATCTCAGCAGCTACTGGTTAGAATTGAAAAATTTTATAAGTATTACTTTATTAGTGGCCCATAAATAATCTAGTGAAGCAATTGTAAAAAAAAATGCAGTGGACTTGGATACCCTAGATCATATTTAACAAAGGTTGTGAAACACTGCACTAGTACACAATACCTTTGCAGTCCGTGTTTGTGTATGGCGTGGCTGGCGGCCAGCGCCGCGTTGTTGTAGAAGCAGTAGCCGCAGGGCTCGGCGCGCATGGCGTGGTGTCCGGGCGGCCGCACCAGCGCCGCGCCGTTCTGCACCTCGCCCGACACTATGCGCGACACCATGTCTATGGTCGAGCCGGCCGCGAGGAGGGCCAGCGAGTGCGTACTCTAGAATATCGTTTTGTTCATTAAGCGGAATTGGATCCAGTGTCGACTGACAAGGTTGTTCCTCGCCAGTCGACGCAATTATGCGGGCCTGTTTGATATTGTTACGTTCATAGTTTCTGTCCTAAAAACACTTGGTGTGTTGTATTTCTAGCAATATTTACCCGGAGAAGGTAATCAACGAAAGATTTAAAGCCAAGGCAGGTCATAAACTAAGGCAAATAGAGTCATGGCAGGTAGATCGTAAAACTAAGGCAAACAGTTTCTACAACATGATGGAAAATCTTGAACCATTCACATGGTAGCGGGATATTTTCACTAATATTTTTTATTCATATCCAGGTTTACACTTAAGACTCGAGTTCTTATATCGTGATCGCCACTCCGTACACAACCACAAGCTGTCAATATTGAAAATGAAAAAAACGTTTCATTTTTACATTTTTCATTTCGTTTTTTACAAAAGATATACAAAGTATGAATTCTACAGTAATATACGAAATAAATCAATGTATAGACAACGGTCCCCACACTAGGCAAGCCTGTATCGTTGGGTAAAATAATGATTTACTTACCGGATGTATATATATAGCGTCGTATCTAGACGACAGCTCCCTCCAGGAACTCCTGTGTTGTTGTTTTGGTGCGTAGTCTCCATCATTTCGTACACGGATGGCGAGTGCAGCGCGCACAGTTCCTCTTTGGTGGCGGCGCGCGGGGCGTACTGTTTGCATTGATCTATGAGGTTTAACTCTTGGCATCTGAAATTAATTTTTATATCTAATTTAATCTAACGAGGTTTAGAAAAGGTTTTCTTGGTAGGTAATGGCTCGGCTGTGCCTGATAGTGCCGACGTCCGTGGGCAACGGTATCCACATATCACAGGTGGGTTGTTAGCTCATCTTCGGCAGCATTAACGAAAATATAATAATCATAACGACCAGGGAAAACATCGTGAGGAAACCTGAATACCTGAGAAATTTTCTCATAGGAATTTTGAGGGTGTGTGAAGTCTACTAATCTGCATTAGACCAGCGTGGTGGACTAAAGCCTAATCCCTCTCAGTAGTTAGAGGAGGCCCGTGCCCAGCAGTGGAACAGTATATAATACAGGGCTGATATTATTATTATATTATTAACGACCAGTAGTGTAGCGTGGATTCTTGACCCGTGCAAACGCAAAATTTGCCGTCCCAAGGCAACTGGTAACTGGCAACTGGTACCCTTATCGCAACTGGTACATGCGATAAGGGTAAAAAAAATAGAGATGTTTTTACATATTTTGACCGCCCCTCCCTCCTTCTGTACCAAATACACTATGCCATTGCTAATAAATTAATATGATTGAATTTGTGTATCTATATTTCGTAAAACGTAAATATCTATGTTAATTACGTAACTTTTTCGAGATGGTTGTTAACATCATCTTGTGGAACCGAGCCATAACTCATTTAGTTGATTTAATGCGTTGGCAAGTTACCTTATATATTACCCATAAGAACGCAACACAGACAAGTGAGGTGAAACATACTCTAACAATCCTAGCAAGGTCCCATACAAATTATTTGCAAAGAAAAATCACATTAGCTCGATATTATTCAGTTTTTGTACTTAATAACAATAACAATGATTTCTTATGTTTACGCGAATGTTAGACATTGAAATTAAACTACTTTCCTATTCTATCGCGGTTTTTTATATTTTAGTTTTCTCCCGACATTTCAAAGACTTTGCAGCCTTCATGGTCACAAGGGGGGACTGAGGTGTTCATCCGCAAAGTCAGTTACAATATCTATCTACATTTTACAATTTAAAATTTTAGCTGTTGGTGGTCCGGTCTACGCAGAATGAGCTAACAGTAATAACAATCACTTGCCTGTTTATAACACTGATGAGCCTCTCCGGGCATTCGGGGTAGTTGTCGTCCCACAGACATCGGTGCTCGGCCATGCGCGGCTCCGTCACTAAGCCTGTCGGGCCCTTCACTTTGTTCTTAGATTCCATTGCCTGTTGAAAAGTTATTAAGGACATGATATGTTCTAAAAGACCTAAAAAATAGGCTAGGGACCAACTGCAATTGAGCTAAGGATGTGCAAACGAAAACGTGTCAAATAGCGAAACTTTACCCTCCAGAGCAATATTTTACATAAGTCACTATAGGCATCGGGAGTTTGGTGCAAGTAGCACGTGCACCTCCCTGCCCAAAAATATAAGCCACTGAATAAATCTGCAACTATGGGTCTATTAACCACAGAGTCTTTTTTAAGATAATGCATTGTCAAAAACCTGCACCATTTGAATATGAAAAAAAAATTAATATTATGTAGTATAGTGTGTGCAGATGCACCTCCTTAAAACTAATCTTGGTGGCATGCTAGCCACTGATTTACAGGACCACATTATTTATAAAAGTTACTCTGTGCAATTACTGAATAAAGTCGATTGTTAACCAGAAATGCGTTCAGCGATTTCATCGTTTACTTTTAATAAACGTCCATGTCTTTTGCATTATTCACAAACTTTGAATTTATAATATACATTAATCTACAATTTGGTTACCATGTTAAATATGACATAGCATATCAAACATTACCTAGGAGTAAAAATTTATACACCGTGATTTTATTTAATAATAATATCAGCCCTGTATTATATACTTGCCCACTGCTGAGCACGGGCCTCCTCTACTACTGAGAGGGATTAGGCTTTAGTCCACCACGCTGGCCTAGTGCGGATTGGTAGATTCACACACCTTCGAAATTCCTATAGAGAACTTCTCAGATGTGCAGGTTTCCTCACAATGTTTTCCTTCACCGTTAAAGCGAACGATAAATTCACAAAGAATACACACATGATTTTTTAGAAAAATCAGAGGTGTGTGCCCTTGGGGTTTGAATTATCAATCTCGAGCGAGTGAAAAATAATATAATCAAAACCTATTTTTTATTTACCACATTTTGGTTCCAAAACAATTATAAAATTACGGTGTATATAGCATATTAAATTTAAAAGGTTTTAGGAAAAAATAATAATATATTTCACTTACAATTTGGTAATGATCACGCAGCTCCATAACGAAATTTTGTTTCTTTTTTTGCAGCGCCTTTTTCTTCGCAGCTAGCACAGACGCTGACGGCTGTCAGATTAAACACACCAACTATAAAATCCTTAAAATTATCACTGATAACATGGGTAACATAGATTATTATGTTGCACTGTTATAAATCTTATAGTAAACAAAGGAAAATCTATTTAGATAAACAAAGTTGTAGAATCTGTTTGTTAGTTCACTATTGATATACCTAGTAAGTAAATATAGGAAATTGGAGTAGCTTTTTAGTATTTTAATAATTCAAGAATTTCAAAGAAGTATATAATTAGAAAGGTATTGCAGTAAAAGCATCTACAGAAACATGTGTGAAAGATAAAACAAGAGTGTACAAAACATTTTTTTTCCTATAGAGGATTATCCAGGCCAATAATTATCATACCAGAGTTGCTTATTACTAAAATAATATTATGATTCCAGTTAGGCTTCAAAACCAATCACAATACCAATTGATTTTATAAAACTTTGGATGCTTTGAATTTAGAATAGGAGTATTACTGGAATAAACATAAAATATTTCTATTATATAACCATAAAAATGACTATAGCTAACTCTACAATGCCACAAACAAAGTCAGAAAGAAAACTTGTCTTAAATATTTACAACTGGCCATTGTTACTGAGTCAAACATAAAGATAAGATGTGTAGCAATATTGTGAAAATATAATAAAATATTAACTTCGTGTAACAATAATAAAACTCTGTTGTGTTAGATTGTTGGAGAATGATTTAAGAAAATGTTTTGAGTTAGTAGAGCTTAGTTTACATAAAAAAACTGGTATCATTAATAAAAAATGTGGTGCAAATATGGCCACTCTCACTGTAAGTATTCAGTACAAACAAGAAGTCACACATTAGGATGGTATTGTTTGCTATTTATCTTTTGTTAATTTATCTATACTAATATTATAAAGAAGTGAAGTTTCTAACTCTGTTTGTTTGTAGGGGATAACCTCTGGAACTACTGAACAGATTTTGAAACTTCTTTCACTAATCTCAGGAAGCTATATTAAGTGCTATAAGCAACTTTTTATCCTGGGAAAATATAGAGCAGGTCCTTTTATCACAGAACATCTTCTTCACACATGCAGAGCTGTGGTAAAAGCTATGATAAAAATATAATGTATTTTTAAAAATGTTTACTCTAAATGATACCTTACAAATGTCTTATCTTAATTACTTAAATACAATTTGTGAACTATTTCAGTAATTTTACTACAGTTAAAGAAAACTCTAGAATGAAAAACAATCCGATGTGCTATTTAGATAGAAAGCTAACTAAACAAATATTAATAAGTGCTTAAAAACCCAAGAAAGAAGCTAGATATAATTATTACTAATCTATCTTTGCCAGAATAAATTTCCAATGTTAATTTCAATGGCTCTACTGATTTAGCATTTGATGTATACAATGTAATGAATCATTTATGAATTGTGTTTTTCCATTGTTTCTTTTGAATGATTTATAACTCTTGCTGCTACGAAGACGTATGCATTAATGCAAATAGACGAAATTAAATAGCCAACAAAACTCATTTCAGTGGAAAAAAATATCATTAACATAATTTAGCATTTTCATAGAATCTCCACCAAAATGAATATTATATACTCTAATTAAAATGTATACTAAATAAAAAATAAATTCTGAACTTTTTTCTTTGGTCATATTTTAATAAACACATTTGTAAAAGAATAAGGACTAGGCTTAAAGAGGGAAGGCAAATCAGATTAGCTATTGCTACAACCTTATTTCAAGTTAAAATTTTGACAAATTAAGTTTGCTTTATTCTTAAAACTGTTAGCTGTTTCTTTTATTTCATTATTATTCATTTTCGTAATGAAATGTTCAAATTATTTGGTTTTCTAATGCATTTTCATCCTATTTGTTTATAAATGGTTTTGTACAATTACAAATAGCTCTAGGTTTATGCATATTGTAAATATAGGAATTCAAAACTGTGATTTAAACACGAAATCATTTCAAATCGCAGTAATAAGTCTAATTATCCATCTTCACTTAGTCTGGCTCACACAACCGCCTACGACATTCATTGCGCAGCGACAAATCATGTATACAGATTGCTTTCAATTAAAATCGCTTATATCCTTTGTTTGCGTGAATTGTGCGTTAACTTTAGCACGTTTGTGATATCATGTTACCTTGGCACCGGCTGACATTGCCCGGGTCTGGATCTTGGCCTTGCGAGCACCATTTCTGGTAACAATGTTCGATGCGGGCGGAGTCGCTTTCTTGCTGTCACCGGCTGACCGGCGCGCTTGCGGCGGCTGCGGGGTAGACTGAAATATAAAAAAGTACGACAAAACAATTATATATTGGGAATCGACCGCTTATAACCGCGCCAAATATAAACGGTAGTACGTAATACCAAAATTGCTTACCATTGTCAGTTTTATGTTGTATTGGATAAATAGAATAGGTTCGTACTTGTCACTTATTCATTTTGCTGTGATGTTTAATAAATAAAAAGAGTAAACATCCCGGTCTAATATTGCGGTTGTTCCAAAAAAAGATTTTTTGCGAGAAGAAATTAGGCCAAATAAAATAAATTTTTTGATTGAGAAGAAATTAGAAGAAATGCTGTATTGTTAATTTGTTTTTCAATTTTTTAAAAACCCATAAAACTAGACATTATTTTAGGGTTACGGTTCCGGTATTAGGTGAGATTTTTGTTTTAACGCTCCATGATGTAAAAGGATTATCAGGTATTTACTTAAGTCTCCGCAGTCACAGTTCATGACTATTTTGATCTCTATTTAATATAAATGCATTTTAGGAACATTAATTATGAATATTTACACGTCGAAAAGCAAATTATTATTCATAAAGCATATAGTCTTAGCGGTGACCGAACCATGGCCTGTCATGAACAAAAATACCTGTATAATGCTTAACTATATTTAGTAGAATACTTGTGGCAATAACATTAATTCCTAACCAGGACTTTAAACTAGTATCGATCAGTTTTGAATGAATGAATCCTAGCCGAATTTCGTTTACGGCAGCCAATCTCAATGGAGATCAGTTAGGTACGCATATAATATACTGCACAAGTTTGTGTGCAGTACAAAGGTATTCCTACACTCTCATAGGCCGGTGAGATGGCAAACCTGACATGACCAGAGAGAGATCAAGTGCGGGACCAACAACCAAGACATGAGGGTGTCACACTGCCATCTTCCTAATTCAGGAAGATGAGGAAGTAAACAAATAATAATTATTAAGATGAAAAATGCAATGACTTTGGGATTTAAACCCAGTATTTGTGTGTAAAATTTTTTATTGTTATGAAATAGTAGGACAAAGATGTACAATATAATTTAAGACATGCCCCTGTTGCAGTTGATTGAAGATGAAGTTGTTAAAACCTTTGTGGGTGTTGCGACATAGCAGGAGAAAGAAGCTAGGCTGTTCAGTCAGCACCTGGTCTCCTCTAGCTACTGCATTCAACACTAGACCTAGTACAAGACCTATTTTTGATTCTTTGAGGGAGAGGACTGTAAGTGATTTGAGTTAAATATTTTCCTATTACATGTGATTATATTTTATTTAAAGTAAAATAATGTGTGATATTATTACTAGCTTATTGCTCGCTACTCAAGGCGTTATATATAGTTTAAGGCTTTCCATTATAAAAAAGTAGTTTTTAGTTCTTCCCAGGGTTTCAAACTGTATCCATACCAAATTTCATCTTAATACGTTGGGTATTTATTGAGTTTAAGAAGTTAAGTCAGACTGATGCAGCGGGGGAATTTGTATTATAATATATTTTTAGAACTATTAAGTTTGAACAATCCCGTCATACATCATTGTTGCATAACTTTAACCATTTACGCGAGCGACGCAGAGGACTTCAAATTTTACATTGTACCCGTATTTGCAACATGTTTCATTATACACTAACTATTATTCATAAACATTATTTATTAAGCATACACTTATAACATCTGTTTCTCAGTGCTGATGGCATGGCAGCCATTGCAGTGCATAGATATAGGGCTGTTGTGATTGGCTAATTTTAAGATACAACTTTATTCTAGTTAGCTGATATAGCTGAACTAACAGCCTATAGCACCCACAAATAAAGGGCTATCCAACACAAAACGATTTTTTCAGTTCAAACTGGTAGTTCCTGAGATTAGCCATTACTGCTCCGCCCTATTGGTCATAGCGTGATGATATATAACCAGAGCACCTCCACGAACAAAGGGTTATCCAACGCAAAAGAATTTTTCAGTTTGATCGGTAGTTCCTGAGATTAGCCATTACTGCTCCTATTGGGTATAGCGTGATGATATATAGCCTATAGCAACCACAAACAACGAAGCTATCCAACGCAAAAAGAATTTTTCAGTTTGGACCGGTAGTTCCTGAGATTAGCCATTACTGCTCCGCTCCTATTGGGTATAGCGTGATGATATATAGCCTATAGCACTCCACGAACAAAGGGCGATCCACATCAAAAAGAATTTTTCAGTTTTGACTGGTAGTTCCTGAGATTAGCGCGTTCAAACAAACAAACAAACAAACTCTTCAGCTTTATATAATAGTATAGATTGGCGAAGAAATTATTGTACTAGAGTCAAAATGGTTATGTGTAGTAAGTAAGCTGTTGGATGTCCGAATAAAATAAAATAAAAGTTAAAGCACAGAATATTTAAAACAAACTGATATTATAACTATGATTTTAACTAAGCATACAAATCTCATTAAGAACTATGTATAATTTAATTGTATATTATGTTTGTTTGATCTAAGAATGCTCGGATGAATAGTTTGTGTTTTTTGAATGTGAGTTGATTTATATTTTACAGGTACAAATAATTTATCAATAAGTATTCTTTATACACTAACGCCCGAAAAATAACCAATCCTAATCCAATGTATGCCATCTAATATTGATAATTCATTCGTTTTATGGATAAAGTATGCCAATAACCAATCCATAGATTC
>NW_023592976.1:0-1191 GCF_014839805.1 Manduca sexta
TGGATTACGCGTGTATTTTAGAAACCATTTTATTTGTTTCGAATTGAGATGAGTTCTTGGGCACTAGCGATATTTTTTGTATTTTATTTGCCAAGATTTCTTTTATTTAGATCAAAAATATTTGAAGTAACGAATATTAAGCAAAAGAAATGATCTCCTGTGCTTATAGAGAAAAAGGGCGCGGCTCCTTAAGTTTGCAATAATTTTTGAAGTCTTACCAAAATTACTATTATTTAATCGTTTTAGATAAAATGTTTTCAAAAGTATACTTTATTTGGACAATTCTCAGAGGTAAAACCTTGTAAAACCCAAAAGAGAGTTCTTTAAGTAAAGTAGAAGTAACTTTTTGACAAGTACCCGTAAAACCCAGTGGTTGATATGTACTATTGCTATTATTTATCTCTGTTTTTACTCCGTGTTTAAAAACCCACTGTATTCTTCATTATATACGTTGTAACAACAATTTGCCAATAGATTTGCGTGCCAAGAAAAGTCGACACACCTTTAAAAAATATATTTCCATTTCCTCAATTGGAGGTGTGTTCAATACGTCCTCGTTTCGATGCCGCGTAATGGTATCACCGTTTAATTACTTCAGTCATTATAGTGTGCGGACACGAAGCAATTCAATTACCCGGAGACGTTGCCCTGACCTCCAAACACGCAACCGCCACATGGTATCGATAACCCACGGATTCTTCTAAATGTATTAGTAAAAATAACTGATAAAACAGATACAAAACGTAAACTGTTAATGTATTTGTATATATTTGATAAATAGTACAGAATGTCTTTATACGTATTTCTTGTTCACACAAAGCGGCAACTGTACGAGATGTTTGTAAAAATGTTTAGCGATAACGTTTGAAACGTGTCTGATGTAAATTGTGTCACAATAATAAACCGAGTTCATAGCTCGCAAATATGTTTATAAAGAGATGGTTATGTCGATTATAATATCTGTCGCGAATATTAAATCGTCATACAGGGCTGTAATAAGGATGCTGTTAGTTTTACGATTTGATCCCCTATGAATTATAATCTTATATTATCTTGAAAAATATGCAACACCAAAATAAGAGTGTTGAAAAGTATGTTTGTATGCAGGCGGAACAGATCTTCAAGAAGATCTGTCCGGGCGAGGAGTTCCTGCCGCGTGCGCCCGACCCGGAGGAGATCGTGTTCGAGGAC
>NW_023592977.1:0-9050 GCF_014839805.1 Manduca sexta
TTATCTGTATAAACGGAAGTGTGCCTTTAGACGCAGCAAAATACATGTTTTATTTCCCACACTTTGGATCTTATGACTGCGACCTACTGAGCTACATTACAATAAGATTATCTCTACACATATTTCGAACTTTCAATTCATCGTAATCGACTGCGCCAAATGCCATCCAATAAAAACAATATATATTGCGGTCATATAAACCTTATATAATAATTAACTAGATTATATATAGCGTTATTAAAACATTTTACTCTAATAAATACTATGCAATTCATACTTTCATTTGCTATTTCAGAATATATATTTTATTAAGATTGCACGTAACGATTGCTTATAAATTTTCTAATGTGGTGTTGATAAATTGGCCATTTAACGGAAATGTTATAGCATGCTATTAGGCAGCTTGCTTTTTAGCATGAAATGAACACGGTGGAAACAAAGAAGCAAGCGTGAGTCTCACATTATCAATTCTGTGCTCGACATACTAAAATAGTATGCTATAACAACACCGTCTAAATAGGACACCGCCAACCAGTCAAACAATGGCGAAAAAACTCATGACAATTGAATTAAACCTTAGAAACTTTTGCTTACGGTCGAAATTAGTTTATATTACAAAACCACGTTTTAGGCAGCTGTGTACTGTTGGTACTAATATCGACCATATTCCAAAGTAAATAGTGAATTTACAACTGAATAAGTAACTTTGCGCTAGTCAGTCTGCGCTAACACAGTTCACGCAACTACAGATTAGAAAGAAATATAGATAAAACGAATAATTGGAAATAAAAATGCCGCATTAAAGCACCGATGAACACCTACTTACACAGAAAAATAATTTCATTTTGATACATAAAAATACATACTTTAAATCTCATATTTGCACTGCCCCTTATATATATTTTAAATATTAAATTTCAGTGTCTATGATCGTAGTTAAAAATATGGCATTTATCCAGTGTTTCATTAGTCGATAGTGAGGTTACATCACTATCGATATGTCAAGACATCGTTAGAAATTAGTCAGTGATGGTAGCATTAAATCAGTACGTGTTAATGTGATTGTCATTTCTTTACATCTGGTCGAGTCGGTACATTGTAAACATAACTAGCTACAATGTAGCTTTTTTCTCAAAATATGACGTACAATAGTACATTCGAATATTTCAATCAAATTTTCATAATTTTCAATCGATATCAATTCGACACTATCGAAACAAATTATCTCAACATATCGATAGCGGACCGACATACTACCGACTTAAACCAATATAAAAATAATAATGCGGTCATACTTTTGGTTCATAACGTGTTGACTGCCATATTCGTGATGTTTCGACTGTCCCACACTACCTTAGGCACTAAGAAATATTCAACGCAATATTATATCGACTTCACGTACAAGTGTTTACATGCCGTTTAATGAATTGAACAAATGCTGGATTCATTAAATAATAGGCGTTAAACGTTAATCTAGATGATTGGCTGTTGTCAGAGCTGCATGCTCGTAGTTGATACGACACAACCAACTGCAGTCAACGCTTGTCGCCGGTGACTGACGCGATGCCCGCAGTGGGTCACTCACAGCACTGTTGCAGTCCGTATACTAGTGCCCCTAATGTTGGGTGACATGACGAGTGGTCCCCGTTAGAAGTGCGACTCGTATGCGAGTAGAGTCCCGCGTCAGAGTGGCGTGTCGGGCGAGTCGTGCGCGTGCGCAGCGGGTGCGAGCAGCGCAGGGGTGGGAGCCGCCCCCTCCACGCCTCCCGCACCCCCCGCCTCACCCCGACCTCGTTCCCTTTCCCCCCTCTCGCCAGGGTTCATGTCGATGCGACCCGCCTTGCTCCACACGAGCATGTCCATTATAAACGCTAAGAACATTATTCCCGCCGAGAGACCTGAAAATAAATATTTTATGTTTTTATCATATCAATACGATAAGTCTGGTCACCAATATATCATCGTAAAAACCAACAAAAAATAAGGTCAATTTAAGGCGAAAATTTTTTTAAAACTGTTTAACATAAAATTATAATATTTCGGATAATAATTATATTTTATGGAAATGCGCGTCCATAGCTAATTTAATTAAAAAATAGTTTTAAAAATTTTGTGTTGACTATTTTCAAATCGCCACACACACGATAGGTTTTGAATCTTAAGTACATGGTGTGGTGTGGTTGAGCAGGTGTACAGCTGCGGTCCTTACCGAGGTAGAAGTATCGGAAGGCGTCGGCGTCGTAGTGCGCGCAGGCGCCAGGCGTGGCACTCCCGAGCGTGGCGCCGAGCGCGTCGCACGCCGCGTCGCGCGCGCGGCACGCCGCGTCCACAGCCGCGCGAACACGATCGGGCACGGCACGTTGCCGAACACGCCGATCGCGAACTGGATCACGCCCATCGCCATCGCCTTGTCTGCACACACGCACACGCACACCGCGTCACAACACAGCCCGCAAATATCACGACCACAACCGACATCACCACAGCGACTCACCGTGCTTGTCCGTGCACCGTATGATCAACAGCACGGCGCCCACTTCTCCGCTGGCGTGTACGAACATAATGGCGGCGAATATCGCTATAAATATGTAGATTTGGTTGCAGGGACCGCCGCACTCGCCCGTCACCGCGAAACCTTCCGGACCGGACAGGATATCGTCTGATGTATTGTACAGGTGGTATGAATCAAACTGAAAGACAAAAAATAAGATAAAATTATTATGTACTAAGGAAGGCTTGTAACACGGATAGACCCACGAGCGACTCGTTATGCCTTACAAGCTCATGGCGCGAACGCCGCGGGAGTTGCTGTCGATGCAGGAGCAGTTGTAGTACAGCCACGTGCTATTGTCCAGCTGTTTACTCTCCATGCAGCCCGCTTGACACGGCGACAAGTATGTGAATGCGTCCTGGAACATTAATAATGGTCATTTATTTTTATGCTGGCACGAGAAACTGACTAAAGTACACCTAACTGCAGTCCAGGTGGAAACCGATCCACAAAATATTTAGCTTTGGACTTAGGTGCTTTAATGCTTGAGATAAAATAAACAAGTTCCATCTAGAAATATAATGTCTTAAATATGGGGATATATAAGACATTATATTTTGACTTGATATCAAAGAAGGAGTACGTAAGATGCTAAGATGGACCACACTGACCTGTCCGCAGACAGGATTGAAGGTAGTGTTGTCGCAGTGGCAGTCGGAGCTGCACTTGAGCACGCTGTCGCCCACCAGCCCCGGAGTGAAGAACCGGTAACTCTTCTCAGGGCAACTCACGAACATTAACACCACCATACCTGGAACCGGAAAGGTTTTTCCTTAAATACCAATGCTAGTTACGCAATACTGTACAATCCCTGACAATTCCCCCGAAGCCGCGCCACGGGAATGTGCTGAGTGAGTGAGTGTATCCTCCCGCTCCCCATCGAGTTCGTGGCGCGGCCGTGGGTGTGTGTGTGGTGTGGTGGGAGTGGTACCAGCGCTGTAGATGGCGGCGGTGGCGGCGGTCCAGGCAGCGACGCGCCGCGCCGACAGCACCAACTTCAAGGATCACCTACGCCCGACGTGATGATGCCCAGACCCATCACCAAGATGCCGCCCAATCCTGAAAGCGACATACAATTTTATTAGGCACGAGAGTATTGTGTGGACTGGCGAGGGAAATCATCTCTCGACTCCCGTGACTGAACTTTGTCGGGAGCCCGATCCAAATACCATCAGGTGCAATGAGCTTCAATTGCCCGAATAAAAAAGAAAACATCATCAATGGCCAGACTATTTTTTGGCAGCATTTTTTTGTAAAAACAGATTAGAAAATTTAATTAAAATAATGCCGTTGACCTTTCAGGTATCTAAGATTCGCAAAGAACCAACCCCCCTTCTGGTGCAAAGGCGATGTTAACGTTCATAGTCTCCCAGCACCCTGCTTTCTTTTGAAATCTTTATAAAAAATCTGGAGACTAGAGAAGTCTTAATTTATTTCAGACATTTAAATGATGTTAACCCCAATTCCCCCTCGTCCCTCCGCTTTTAACATCCCAGAGTAATAGTATCACTTGTAATACCCTACCGTTAAGAATGTGGCATGATTACCGGACACGATATTAGCGTCGTGCGTCGGCAGCCGGAACTGCTTCTCGAGGTACTTCGGCAGGAAGCTGTACACCCCGCTGATCGGCATCAAGTGGAGCACCGAGCTCGCCGTCCGCCACATCAGTATGTCGTTCGTGAGCTGTCTCTTTATTGTTGCGAAGAAATCTGCAAATTCCATCGTGAGCGGGGTTTACATTAGCAGGAAAACTTGCGAAGTCCAGGCGTAAACAATCACGGCAAGTCAACTTGTGCAAGTGGTGAAGCTTGCTGGACTGCAAGTCGCATGTGTATTGAACTATGGAAATATTGTCGCTAGAGCAAACGCATCTGAAAATTCTCGCGCAATATATTGCAAGAACTTGCATATCTTAATTTGGCAGTAGAAAAACAATAAGGCTAGTGAACAATAATTGATTCTTGTCTATGGCACAGAGCACTTGAAGTTATCACTTCAACTTAACAGAATTTTGATTGCGCAGTAGGTTTACTGAGACCCAAGAGACCACCTTTGATTGCTCTTCTATTCATTAAAATTCGGTTTTCAAGTTCATGGTTCTTAGATTATTCTATTTCACACAGACTGGCATAATAGTATCGACTGGCAAGGGATAACCATCCCTCGTCAGTCGACACCCTATCAGAATCCCACTCACCATCAGGTGCAAAGGGGTCACTTTAACGAGGCTGTAAAAATTTGTTCACGGTCATCATTCCTAACCAGTTAACAGACATACTACTACAAAATAGATTATAAATCCATCCTTACCATATTTTACGTTTGAGGGTACATAAAATATACAGGGTGGACAAATTCACGCGTCCACCCTGTACACAAGTTTACCTTTGAAGAAGGGCTCCCGTCTATCTTTACTCTTCATCGGTGGCGGCGGCAACGGCTCCTGTTTGATTTGGCGCGGGAAGAAGAACATCAGCGTGGACAGTAACACCACAAAACCGGCTATGAACACCATGCCTGCAACAATAACAGTATATTAGAAACGTACTTATAACCAGACAAGTCCTGATGGGCTGAGGATTTTGTAGCTTTTTTTAATATAAGGTCAAACATAAATAGGAATTAATGTTTTCAAAGCTGTTTATGCAGAATTGACGTCACCACCAATGGGCACTAAAGTGCGAGGAAGAAGATATTAAAAATTATTATACAAATATACATAGGTACATTTATATTAGGGATTCGGATTCACAATCCAATATCATTTTCACAAAGTTAGCAGAATTGTAACCGGCGCTCGCTCGAAACGTAAACACAACGGATAACATTCGCAACACGTACGCATTGCAAACTGCGCATTTGCACAAACTACTGATGAATCTTATAAAATCTGGCGGGTGATGTTTTTAAAATATTAAATCGATTTGATAAGAAGCCGAATGCCATTTTGAAGTGTTTTATAATGTAGTGACATCTAGTGTGAAAGGTCGGAATTACTTTTGTCAGATTTATTCAATTTGTTTTATTAAGTTTTTACATTTTGCGTTTGTTTCTCTATCACAGTATTCATTTATAACTATAACTTTTTTTGTTTTGAGATTTCCTTTTCAGCCCCCTCTTTGTAATAAATACACTGGTGGTCAATTTGGTCTAGCACCCAAACTATATATATATATATATATATATATATATATATATATATATATATATATATATATATATATATATATATATATATATTTATTAAAGTTAGTTACATATTAGAATAGCCTATCGCGATTAATGTGAGCAATCTAGTAACCAATTCAGATCACCCCCTGATTTTCTTTCATCTCATAATGACTGGTCAAATCACTGTCTATCAAAGAACAAACACCAGTCACAACAATAAAAAAGATTTCGCAAACAAAATGCGAATTTGCACCTGAAAAAAATCGCTAACAGACAAAATTCCTTTATATTTGCGCAAACCATAAACAGCCGTGTGGAATATTCTAATTATGTACAATTACTGTGCACGGAGTGATAATTGTTTGCACATTAACCCGTAATCCGTTTGCTTTTGTGATAAAGTAGGAATTTTCGACGCGCCAAACGTGACCAGGCGCCGTGATGCGAGACGTTAATGTGACGAATATGAAAGTGTTTTCGTGTATCGACGTTGGCTATTGGCAAAGCATAAAAAGTGTTAACTAAAATGTCAAATTGTGACGAGTGAAAATTTATGACTAAACTTTGACGCATATTTATCGTTAGACGCGTTGAAAATTGAATCTGAGTCCATAACGTACATAGAGTTCAATTTTGAATAGCATTCACGATGGTTCTTATAAAGTACTAATGCCAATGTCTTGAGTGTTATAAAAGGAGAAAAAATATTATAAATGTAAATTTCATTTCATTTATATGTCTCTAAAGTTCCTTTCTCCAATAGACTTTTAGAAGTGACATACCGGCGCGATAAGTAGGCCTCAGTATTTACGACTATGATTGCTATTACAGAGGAACAAGATATTAAAGTGACTACACGTGTCGGCATTTGAACCTCGTCACGCAATTTAGTGATCTCACGAATTGGGAATTAGCAATTGAGCTACGACCTAACAAGACCGAATTCTGTTGTTACCGAACAAAAAGTACTTTGACATATTCTTATAAACTGGTTTAAACTCTGAAGACTCGGCCAATGTTATATAAGAAAATTATGTACAATGTTTTTCATAACATGAAAATTATAAAATTATTTTACTGTAAAGCAGTTCCTTTTGAGTTCAATCAGTAAGAATGGTATCACCTGTAGAGAGGAATACAACGCGACTCCACCACGAATTATACTAATGTATAAAATTACATGGTTTCTAATGTAAATACATCAATAATGCTAATAATATTTCGATGAGAATTAAGAAATTATGTTAAACGCTTAATTTGCATAAACATGTTTGAATTTTTCACAAACTGGTTTTCATATAAATTATATTATCATTCCGTTTCAAAATTAACTACGAGAATATAATGTTATCTTATTTAGTTTTAATTGGTTCTATTGTTTCTATAATATATTGATTTATGAATTCTTTGACGTTTCAAGGATGTGAAGCAAAAGCTTCGACTCGCTACATAGCCTCACAACATTTTCTAATTTCAGGCAGAGGTGTTACACACCCTCCTTTCGCCAGGTATCTTAAATCGGATGTTATAGGACGCGTGCCTTTAACAATTTATCGGGCACAATTCCAGACTCCACGCTAATAGAAAAGGCTGACATCACTGCCCGACCCGGCATTCGAATCCGAGTCTTAAGCGTGATTTTTATACTACACGCGCAATACATTTTTTTTGCATGATTTAAAAACATTTCAGGTCTGAGTGTTATCCCTCATAGTGTCGAATAATACAACACAAGTATGTGGTCAATGCTATGGATTCATTCACAACAATTTGACTATACCCAATGATGGTTAATACTGTACAATTTCAACATTCCCAAATCGTTAAACAATCTTTGAATTATGCCGGCCGGCATTTTCAAATACACCTACCTACACCTAAACGCGAATCGCCGATACAGGCCACGAGGCATCATACAAAGTAGATATAAAACATACTATGTAACCTCCATTTTGTAAAATACCAATAATAACCTCAACAGAATCGAACCACGTTATGAATGAAACATTCCAGTAAGTGTTGATTGATGACCCTGAATTAACAAAGCAAACGCTACCGAGCCATAACGTGTGAATTTAATTATAAATCCGGTGCGAACTTGAAGCAATTTAAAACATATTCACAACGTTATAAAGGAAAAAAAACTATAATTACATTAATGATTTTACTAGTAAATGATTGAAGGAACAACTGGGTCATCTGATAACCATTCCCATTCATGAACTTCTGCAATGGCAACGAAATTTGGGTGGGTTGCTGATTATTACTGAAGGATTTGGAAGGTGACGATTATTTGACCATCGACAATATACTGACTAATAGACTTATGAAAATGGTACAAAGTTATCATTTCACTTCGTTTCGTATGTTCCTCAAGGCATCCTCCCTATTTATCTAGTTCATAGGTACTAAATTTCTTAAGTCTTAAGTCTCTTTAAGACTACGCTGTACACACTATCAAGAACAGCTGTTTCATATTGCCGGCCGACGAAAAAAAGACCCTACCAAATGTATACTACCATCAATCATTTGACATAGAGGAAGCTTCCCGCTTCCGAATTATGCGGTCAAGGCGCTAAGGTGGGCCAGTGGGGCACCAAATCAAAATCTGTTGAAACAATCCGTACAATTCCAATAGATCCAAACAGACATTTGCGTTCACAAGGTCGCCCGGTCGACGCTCAGTCAAGGGCGTTCGCTAGACGAGTAGGTACAAACCATACAGACATAATTGTTCGCGGCGCGTTGGTACAATGTATCGCAGTGCTTAACTAGGTGTTAGAACTCAGAGTTAATGTGGGTGTAGGGAATTGATTAATTCTGTTATCAAAACACCGTTTTATTGCAACTTAAAGAACGGTATTGACTCTACAGCAGTATCATTTAACCAAAACTGCAGTTAGGGACTTCACTTTGCGCACTATTGTATTAGTTAAGCGCTACACCCATAACCTGGTTGGTCTTAAATCTATTTAGGTCCGAGATTGTTCATTTTAACCTCTAAATCAAGTTATTAGGTGCCGAATTAAAGAATATTGCTCTTAATTATTGCTTATCATATGGTTTAACTTCCAATGTGAACGCGGTGCAACGTCCTGCAATTGCAACTTATAGATATAGTGTGGATACTGTCCGCTGGCCCGTCCCGCCATTCAATAAAAAAATAATAGAGGCGCGAGGTGACGAAGTTCAATCGGGAACCGGTTTAAAAAGTAAAAAGCAGTGGCGCGTCCACCCACTAAATCCTCATTACTGGCGCGAGTGCGGGCGGGGAGCGGACGGCAGGCGGGCGGGGAGCGGACGGCAGGCGGGCGGCGGGCGGCGC
>NW_023592978.1:0-28635 GCF_014839805.1 Manduca sexta
TTGTTATAAAAAATATCTTAAAATTTTGTTCGTTTGCTATCTTACTTACTTTATTGTCGGGACCGTGTATTAAATATACAAGAATATAATTTGTAGAGTACTTTAAAGAATCCTACTCAATTCATATTTGAACAGTGAGTATTGATTAAAATCAAAAATGTTGGTTTTCAAAGTAAAATAGGAACAACCATAATATGATATTAAAGAGTGGTCCGTAGCGGGGTGCCTATGAAACTAGAGATCGTAGGTTCTAAACCCTTCACTATCAGGTAGTTCGATTGGTAAATAGGTACTGCGCGGGTGTTACGATACTGAAAAAATACAATTTCACAAAATATGTGTGTTCAATGTGGGGACTTTATAATAATATTTAACTAAGTGTCGATGCCAAATGTACAATAGAACCTCGTATAAGATGTACGATTACAGTGAGCATTGTTAACTGTAGACTCGAGGAACTTGGTGTCTCGATATGCGACAGTGGTTTGATTATGTAACCTGTCGGGCTAGGTTGGAGTAGGGGAGTCTGGGTGCAATTCGGCACAGTCGAAGTGCATCGTCAGATCGGATACGGAAGTCGTCACAAACACGGGTTCGTTGACCGGATGGCGCCCCCATGTCGACAAGCGACATCATAGATCACGAAAATGTAAGGTGTTTTAAATTTTAAATTTATTAAGTACAGGTTTAAAAGTAAATATTTACCAAATCAAATTAAACCGCATTTTCTATTCCGTAAGAGCGTGTTTCACAAATAGATAATGAATATCGAGACGTTTATTTTGGGCCCATTACTGTTTGATAAATTTACGTTGTGTTCCAAATCGTCAAAAGGATTTTCTGTTTAATTAAAATTTCCCAATGTGGCTAGAAAACTGTAATTTAAATAGATATCCGAATTTCAATAGCCATAATACGAATATGAAATATTTTAATGATACGTATACTGTAGATTGTGTACTTTAACGGACCATTTGTCTTTATGTGAGTAGGAATTTCATAGGCATGCTATGTTATTTGATACTAGACAATTATACATTTTATCTTATCCAAGTACTTATTTTGTTATATGAGATATGCATTATGTATTATCTCAACAAGGAAAATATATTAGTTTCATTTTCACTAGCTATGTTAACTCTTACGTGAGCGATTTTTTTTATTGTGTGTTAAATATTAAAATGGCCTTGTTATCCATATGACCGGATTTAAAATTAAATGGGTTTCTCTGAAAAAGCGGTGATCGCCGTGTTGGTTGTGGAACGGACTGCCGAGACGAATGTCCGCAGGTTCAAATACCGAGGGCACACACTTCTGTCTTTTCTAAAAAATATGTGTGTATTCTTTGTGAATTACTTATCGCTTGATTTAACGGTGAAGGAAAACATTGTGAGGAAACCTGCATACCTGAGAAATTTTCTATTAGGAATTTTCGAGTATGTGTGAAGTCTATCAGCCCGCACTAGGCCAGCGTGGTGGACTAAGGCCTATGCCCTCTCAGTAGTAGAGGAGGCCTGTGCCCAACAGTGCGGCAGTATATATATCCTATAATATCCTCCGAAAACTATGTTTTACAAGGTCTCATTATAATATAAATAAATGACGACTTCTACCTAGAGTGAGAGAGAGGGAGCGAGAGAAAGAGTAAAAAAGGAATTTAAAATAATTATTAGGTATAATTTATACAGTAGTATTTTTCAATGAAGATCATTTGTAAGCCTAATTAGGAAAAGTGGAACTCTTTTACTTGCAATTACAATGGGCCGTGGGGATAAGATATCGAATTAGCTACACCTACGTTTACAAACTTTAAACAACGAGAACGAATCATGCAAAATTAATTGAACTTAAACACAAGAATATGCCAAATATTTAACTTATAGCTTTTTTGCAATCATCTTCGGTTAGTTTACAAACTAATTAACCTTAGGAGTTATGAGAAGTCAAAAAAGAATTGTAATCTAATCGCAAATTTGAAGAATTTTTCACCTTGCTGTCTTTTAAGGTTGATTTTAACCAAAATAGCCCCCATGAAGGACTATGGTTTTTTAATTAATATGTAAGTTGAGAGTCTGGAGAAGTTTTTGACTTACCTTAGAACTACGAAGTCACCTGTTTAGTTTTTTAATTTCAAGAAGAAAATTTAAGTCATAATTCATAGAACGTAAGTTTCTCACTTTACAGCAACATTTTTATAATTTTCACTAAATTTACGAAGCTGATTGTCTTTACTAAAAAAGTACAAGTAATAAAAATTTTGTTGCAATAAAAAACTTTTGAATAAGTCTTCGACTTTTTAAAGAGATAAGCATTTAATCGTTCAAATCGAAAATTCTCAAAAAATCTGAAAAATATTCATAACTCGAAAACTATGAAAAATCACGGAACATACATGGGGGTGATTCGGATACCCCAAGAGGTGCTCTATCTCTGGACCTCCGATTGACACTACTTTCTGGGACACCCTGTATATTCCAGTTTTAGGTATATTATGTCATAGGCCTACTTGAACGTTTAATTTTTATATCAATACGTATAGTATTTACAAAATAGTCATGTAACATTCCGATTAAAATTAGAATTTATTGAAATAGGATCAATTCTATCGTATTACGCAGTTTAAAGCGAATTGATAATGGTTTATAAAATGGGTCACCTGGAAGACCTAGTGGGAGGATGCAGGTGTTTCTAAGGCCGTAGAATCTGTGTCGGGGCAATAAACTAAATCTGGGTGGACTCAGTATTGAAGTACTCTGGTTTGTCGGATGCAACTAGTTCAGTTATGGGGTTAACACGATTGTTTTATGTATTTCTGTAACGTATAGGGACTAGTATTTTTCATTTGTTTTTCAGACTTTAGCAAAAAATATATATTTCTTTAAATATAACATTGAATGGCGCCTTTAGTTACTTTTTCTACATTTGGGTTTTATTTATCAATTTCTACAAATTTAAACGGCATTAATTTAAGAAGTTGGCATAGAAAGATCCTCTTTAGTCCTTTAGATCGAATAGTCAATATGTGCCTAAATTTAAGGGTACTTATAAATGGTATAAGTATTTTCTTATCTAAATAGTATTGGACTAATTTGATTGACTTGATTTACCTAAAGATTTGTATGTTATGTAATTCTAACAAGTATGGAAACGTGAATAAGTTTGACTGAGCAAATATTATTGAGCGTTTGTTATTTATGTTTCTCAAAAAATGTAATTTACATCACACCCACACATTAAGGCGTGGATGGTTCAAATATTCATTGTCTATTTCGTTTAGGAAAAAATACAAACACAGTGGATGTAGTATAATTATAAGATTTAATTAAAAATGTGCAGACAATACAATAGTCTATAGGGCGAATAGTTATGAAAAGTAATTGATATTCGCAGAATGACCTATTTTTAGTATCTTGCGTAACTTTTTTTTTAAATAATTGTTTGCCTGTAACATGGGTATTTAATTATCCATTTTATAAATACAAGAAGACTCTTAACTATGTTTTAAACTGGGACTTTGATTTGTTACTGCAACACATGCCATGAATATTATAGATGTTATACGGGGGTGTTGCGCAGGTGGGCTGTTTCCTTCGCTCTTTATGCCTCGTACCGTCTCTTTCACATCGAGAAGATAGCTCGGTCTATATTTAGACTCGCTGCCGATCGAGCTATCATATCTGTATTGTGTAAGGCTTTCATATGTTCCCGTTGAAGTTTATTGGATTACAATATCCAATAGATATACTTACGATTGAAAGTCGTATTATGTAAGCTCTCGCCTTTATGTTGGAAAGGGTAGGTAGAGTCACAAATCGGTGCTCGTAGAAACATGTAGGTCAAAGGTTGTTATGTTTAATATTTTATATAATAGTATAAAAATAAGTCACATTATAACAAAAAGAGATGAGAAAGACACTTGTATTTGCAATACCAGAGATTATGTATTTGTTATAACAGATAACATAATGCTAGGTAGTATAGGTCAGTAAGAATATCAAAACTAGACACAGGTACAGATCAGAGCTTAAGGCGGACACGATGTCCGTGCGCAGTTATAATTGGAGAACGGTTTCTTGTTGACATTGGAGATGATGTCTGCCCATGAATATAACTATGTAGTGGTGACAATTCGTCATGAGTGGCCGCTGTAACCTTTGTGCATTGTCGGAGGGTAGTTAACGTATTTGTATTGAACAGAACCCTGTATTATATATATATATATTAAGTTTCTGATTTCTATGCAGTCATCGCTAGGGAAATATAAAATTTAAAAGGTGCAATGAATAAGGATTATTGATATCATTTATAAATAAATACCTGTAATGAGGTTTATAGAGTTGTAAAACAATGAAAATATATGGGTACTTGGTTGAGACAATGCTGGCGGTAAAACCTGCTTTCTAAACTAGAACGAAACTACGAGCAAAAGCTAAATCCTATTTTATCTTATCTTACTACTTACTACTACAAATACGAAGAAAAAAATTAATGACTTAGATTTTAGAAGAAATTTGGCACACATGTAGAATCCTGAATTAAAAATTAGGCTACTTTTTACTGGTATTTTTTTCTCATACGAAATAATTGATTTGTTTACATGTTCTTTTTTAATAGCTACCGCTGGCATCGTACTTTATTTAATTGACTCTTATAGCGGGAAAGGCCTTCTAGACGGGAGAAGCCAGGGGTAACACCTTCCGCCCTGTGGACTGGGGGCGTTTGGAGAATTTCACCACGGTATCCCCTGCCTGTCGTAAAAGGCGACTAATAGGGGCCATCGGAGGGTCGCCGGCGGGCAGCAGGGGGCTGTCGGCCGCTGGTGAAGGTTGTGCACGCTTAGCACATTGTGGTGACCCCCGGGATGGACGGCAGTGTGTAGTTGGCCTCATGCTGCCGTAGACGCCGCGGGCGTCCTTCGGTGCGCGGGGCTTCTGAGCCCCCCACCCATAGGAGACGGGCCGCAAGGCGGTACCGCGCAGGGGCGGCTGCGGTCGCAGACTAGACACTTCAACGTCAGAGGAAGCCCGCAGCCGTCCCTAATGCGCCGAAGAGGGCCACCGCGGAGTTTTAGCTGGTAGGCCGTGCATAGGTTAAGTTGTATATAGGGTTAGGGACTCGGCCCGGCGGTCGCCCGAAGGTCGTCATCAAATCCGGGCGGCTGAACGCCGGGCCGTAAGGCACGGCTACCCCAGCATAACCGCTCAGTCACCCCCACGCAGGCTGGGGGGTTTTAATAAGGGACTTTCTCCGCGAAACCAAAAAAAAAAAAAAAAAAAGGGGTAACACCTTATTATATTATAAAATTTAATACTGAAGAATAAGATGTTTCGACATCAGCCTGTGTGAGATTGAGATGGCCCTGAAGCAACTTAAGAACAACAAGGCGCCGGGTGAGGACGGAATCACTCCAGAGCTTCTGAAACCGGGCGGAACGCCAATACTGAAAGTCCTTCAGACGCTCTTCAATTCCGTTCTCCTCGAGGGTTCCACGCCAGAGGCATGGAGCAGGAGCGTGGTGGTACTGTTCTTCAAAAAAGGTGATAACACTTTGCTGAAGAATTACAGGCCCATCTCGCTCCTGAGCCATATCTATAAGTTGTTTTCGAGGGTCACCACAAATCGTCTCGAACGCAGGTTTGATGACTTCCAGCCACCCGAACAAGCCGGTTTCCGAAAAGGCTTTAGTACTATAGACCACATTCATACGCTTCGGCAAGTCATACAAAAAACCGAGGAGTATAACTTGCCGCTTTGCTTAGCGTTTGTGGACTATGAGAAAGCCTTTGATTCGATCGAGAACTGGGCTGTGCTACAGTCTCTCCAGCGGTGCCACATTGACTATCGGTACATCGAAGTGTTGAGGTGTATATACAATAACGCCACCATGTCGGTCCGAGTACAAGATCAGAGCACGAAGGCTATTCCACTACAGAGAGGCGTGAGACAGGGAGATGTTATATCTCCGAAACTGTTCACTGCCGCGCTGGAAAACGCCTTCAAACTCTTTCAGTAGAAAGGATTCGGCATCAACATCAACGGCGAGTATATCACTCACCTTCGATTTGTCGATGATATTGTAGTCTTGGCAGAATCGCTGGAAGACCTTAGCACTATGCTCGAAGACCTTAATCGAGTCTCCCAACAGGTGGGTCTTAAAATGAACATGGACAAAACGAAGATCATGTCGAATGTCCATGTTGTGCCTACCCCCATCGAAGTTGGGGGCTCGACTCTCGAAGTTGTAGACGAATATGTCTATTTATTACAAGTGGTCCGGCTAGGCAGGTCCAACTTCGAGAGAGAGGTCAATCGTCGAATCCAACTCGGTTGGGCAGCGTTCGGGAAACTTCGCAAAGTCTTCTCGTCCAAAATACCTCAGTGCCTTAAATCGAAAGTCTTCGATAGTTGTGTGTTACCAGTGATAACATACGGCACCGAGACGTGGCCTCTCACTGTGGGCCTCATTAGGAGGCTCAAGGTCACTCAACTAGCTATGGAGAGGGCTATGCTCGGTATTTCCCTACGAAATTGAATCAGAAATGAGGAGATCCGTAGGAGAACAAAGGTTACCGACATAGCCCATAGGATTAGCAAGTTGAAGTGGCAGTGGGCCGGACACTTAGCTCGAAGAACCGATGACCGTTGGGGTCGAAAGGTTCTAGAGTGGAGGCCACGTACAGGCAAACGGAAGGTCGGACGCCCGCCTACAAGGTGGACGGACGACCTGGCTAAGGTCGCAGGAAGACGCTGGATGCAGGCCGCTTCCAACAGGTCGACGTGGAGATCCTTGGGGGAGGCCTATGTTCAGCAGTGGACTTCCTGTGGCTGAGATGATGAAGATGTTTCGACATAATATTCGATATAACGCTATTTGAATTTATTGACTTCGTCCGGGGCTAAAGTAATATTTTATTGCTTTGAATGATGAGACGAGCTTGTCGTTCGCCTGATAGTAAGCAATACGATCGCCCATAAGCACTAGGAACTCATCCAACACCTTAAATTACAAAGTATTGTTTGGTATCCCACTGCGCTCGTCATCCTGAGACGTGAGATGTCTCATTATGTCCTGTAATTACACTGGCTACCATGTCCTCCAAACCGGAACACAACAATGACTACACTGTTGCTTGGCGGCAGAAATAGACATTGCGGTGGTACCTACCAGAAATAAGCTTGTGATTAATATATTGATTAAATTCGAGTCGTCACTACATTATACGAAAGACATAGTAGCTATATGCGTAATTGTCTGCGTTCTGAGTGAGCACATGATATTTTTTAGCTCGAATCCATTCATGAATGGTAAGTCCTTACGTCAGCAGTTGGCCCACTGTGGAGGCGCGGCCCCCCGCTCGTCGGAACCAGAACACTTACTGGAAAGGGAGGGTGACGTCAAAGCTTTTGCGCAACAAGTGTTATAGCACATGTACTAGGTACAGATACTAGGCTATTTTTAACCTGGGCAAAATGCTGGGAATGTGCGTAATAGAACAAAACATGACAGATATCTATGATAATACATTTAAATTAAAGCAACAAAGCCTTATTAAAGCTAAAAATAGAACACGTATAAACAAGACAGACCATTTATGAAGTGATGGGTATCGAATGATATAGAAACCTCAGTTTTTTAATATGTTGTCTGTGATATTAAAATATTTTTGTACAATATCTTTATATATAAAAGTGAATCTCTATTTCCCTTGGTCATCGTATCACGCGTCAACGGGTGAAACAATTTCGCTAATTCTTTTTTTGTTGTATTAATTATTCTCAGGAAAAGGTTCTCATGAAAGAAAAAATTAAAGAAGTTGAGCGGAACATTAGAAAATTTAAGAAAACTTAACGAAAATATTAATTTTACATAATTGGCACCGGTTTGAAATAACTGTCGATCGAGAAAATGCACGCGTGCATACATAGTTAAGACGGGACAACGTCTGTCGGGTCAGCTAGTTCTATATAAGTATATAGATGTAGATAGATAGAAACCACCAAGCCTTCGTATTATAAATTGATATAATAGTTCAAAAGGAGAGATTTTAGTCCTCCAAACGACCTAATAGTCTTAAACGGAGTGTTGCGTGACCTACACCAAAACTGAACAATGTCTAAAATTAGACTAAGGGTTTCCCTAAGCCAGTACTTTGTTAAGGTCGTATAGCTGTACGGGTATAGTTGTTTTTAATACTATGATCATATAATGTAATTTTGAGTAGACGATAATGTTTGCAAAATAAATATAACTGTGTATGTGTGTGTCTGTGTGACGTTATCATATAGCTTGCGCACAAATGAGGTAGTCAAATCTTTCGGTAGAAGAAAGTGAATGAAGGAAGTGTTTGGTTTTTATTGTCTTTAGTTGTAAATGTGAGCAGCAGGAATGGTGGGAAGCATTATCTCATTACCAGCTCTCCGCCTCGTCTATCTGTGTGTCTGTCTGAATGCGATGGACTCAAAATCTACCAAAACAGATTTCGATATAATTAGGTATGGTAATAGTTTCAGACTCTAGGAAGAACATAGATTACGTTTTAGTCGAAGAAAACTTAGTGAGGGATTTATATCTCGAAAAACCTTTTGCAAAGGAAAAGATAGTTTCTCATATTAAATTAAGTAGACATTACGAAATATTTTAATCAGAGGGTTGATGAACGATATGTTTAGCCGCCTAATCCGTAAATGGGCGGCTTGAATGGAACAAACCGCTATCAGGAAACGGACGTTAGGTGGAGGTAGTTAGTAAGATCTCGAAGCTCGAAGAGGCGAAGATCTAAAAATTCATTCGCATTTTGTACTCACCCGCTATGTCTTAGAATTGTCGATGTCCATGGGCGCAGATTGTTTACTTTCAAGTAGCCAATTATATGTTTACCGATTGCTTTATAAAAATATTATAAATTCGTACTAGTTATATTAAAATCTCTATCACGAGAAATTCAGTAGGTCGTATTAAAATAGAAATCCATATACTACTAGACAACGGCTTCAAATATAGACAGACATAAATTGTCTATGTTCGAGACCCAAATCGACCTCGCCGTCTTATTATAAACATCTCCCTTCTCCCTCCGAGGGAAATCGAACTACGTAAATATGTTTCGATTAACTGTTCGTAACATCATAGGGAAATCTTATGATTACCACACGGTAACTCTATGTTGAAAATGTTTGGTTTTATGGCTGATGTTTCAGTTGTCAGGTATTTTATCCTTACATATTTATTTCTATTTTGTTTCTTTATTTTATCAGCGGAATATTTTTTAAGTGATTATTATAAAATGAGTCCTTAATCTCAAGAAATTTAAAAGTCGTAGCCAAAATGTATAATAATAACTTGCTTTTATTCGCGGTTTTTTCAAAGACTTTTTGAGAGATAAAAGTCCACTATATATTTTCTCGGGATAAAAGTAGCCTATCTCTTTCCCAGGATCTCAAACTATCTCTGTACTAAATTTCATTGAAATCCGTTTGATAGTTTTTAAGTTTACCGCGTTCAGACAACGCCACAGGTGACTTTGTTTTATAATATTATGTAAGGACGTCTGTAGCACAAATATAGTTGTTTTTTCTATCCGTCATTATGAAAGTAATTCATGAATTGTTAAAATATGTAAAAATACTATCATATAAAGGTAACGATACTTTAATCGCACCCTTACTACCAAACATATAAAATCAATGTTTTCACAGCTCGGGTTTTGTCTCTTTCTGCTTTCTTTCAAATATCGTAGGAGTGAATAAGACAAAACTGTGCTAACATCGAAAAATTAAAATGCTATCACAGGTGTACCACGTACACGTTACGTACCTACCTGATAAATGATATTTACTGAATTAATACATTAGTTGTGTTGGATTTTATAATAAATCCCACCTAAAGGACATAATATATCTGAGTTACACTTATTACCAAATACTATTTTGACGCTACTTTGACCATATCATTAGCTAAAAATGTCATACTAGAATAAAATTGTAAATAAGGTATTTCCATATAAAATTAATAAACGACTACTTTAAATTCAAATTATAATTCAATCAACTAAATACTAATGCTTTAATGATGTCGAGTAGATACTGCAATCAGCCCATCTCTATTACCAAGTTTTGTAAAGCGCCATCTAGTGAAATAAATAAAATCTACGAACAGCGGTACGTCACCACGGGATAGGGAGAGACTAAACGAAAGCCTTTCGTTGTGAAGCTTTTTGATGTAGCTAATAGGTGGAGTACCGATTGTGTTAAGCTTTACGTAGTATTTTTAATACGTATGGTGTAAAGCTTACAGTATTGTGTGCGTTTGATTGATGAATACCTGTAATATTAGAGGTTTGCAATCAATCAACCGAATACATAATGTTGGCTTTTGTATGCACTTGTATATTCGCTTATTGCGTGTACCAGAAGAACTATTATCGCTAATGTGATCGTAAATAACTTATTATAACTTCCTATAGTATACAAGGTTCTGTTAAAGTTAAGTCTGTCGCGACCAATGTGCTTCGGTAAGGTCCTTATTCAGGCTTACTTGCTATAGGTACTTCTATAAATATGATGTGTACACTTAAGTATAGAATAAATATATTTTTATTTAGTAAACCAATTTCACTCGGATTTGATTGAAACTCAATATTCCGTCAAAGAAAATAAATTAGCAATACCGCAAGTAATGCTTTAAATGTTACCATAGATTATTGTTTATTTGCAAATGAACTGTATTAAAGTCATTTATTTTATATTTATTAGTATAGTTAATGACAATAACTTTAATCAGAGTACCGTTCTCTTATTTATCTTTTCAATTATGGATATTACGTCCATATATTTTAAGCCCATATAAAATGTTGCATAGCGTTACGGGATTAAGAAATATCTCTATTTTTGGGTGTAAAAATGTAAATCTTGATATTAGTTTGTACCATCACAGGTCCCGCTTATATGTTTGGTAAACCATTAACCTGTAGCCGTAAATGCAGATCTAATAAAAATTTAATAGCTATAAGAGAACCGCCCAAGAGCGAACAGAACTGGCTTTTAAGGGTTCTGTGTTCTGGATTACACAATATATAATATCATGTGGGATATAAAAAGTAATTATAATTATTTATTTAATATTGGTATTTACAAATAAATAAAATAAACATCTGAGTATAACGTTTTGTTTATAGAAATACAATAAATAATTAAATATTGTATAAGCTCAATTACATTACCAAATGGAAATTCGATTCACCGAACCGTAGATATAGTAAAAGAAGATATTTAGTACCTATATAATTTTACTTTATTTATTAGCTACAGAAAAAGAAGACACAATAATTATTATTTAAATTGTCAAAACAACATAACGTATTGCAATCTTGTACTTTGTAGTATTCTGGTATTAAAAGCATGCGCCAGGTTTTACTTCAATATAAAAGGTTCCTTGCTCCCACATAATCCCGTATTTTAACAATGCTCAAATATTTAAAGTAAAGCTTCATTGAGATTTTCATATGGCTATATTTAATTATATAGAGTTATATTTAATTTGGTAAAATTCCACAAAAACTTAAATTTTATATACGAGAAGCAGCACTGTCCGCATATACATTTTATATACAGAGAAGTATATAGGCGGACTTGATGCCAATGGTATTTTCTATGAAGTCGACCTTAGGGTGGTACAGAGATAAACAAGGTAGTTGCATCTACAAATGATGGGTAAATGCAAGGCTAGGCAGAAAAGTTATGACAGTGCCTGCGCCGTCATTTTTATAGCATTATTAAGTTTACCCTCTTCCGATGTTAAATGACAACGACCGTATTTTTGACTTTGACTTATCTCTTTCAGGTTAAATTTACTCTTAAAGACATAATCGGTGATTATTATCGTGGTATACTTAACATTGTTAAATTGTAAATCTAAAATAACTTCTTGATTAAATATGAAAAATGGACATATTGTAATTATATTTGGTATTTGGTCGACGACAACTACGTAGAAAGAATTCTTATATATGATGTTGCCTTGGAATTCTTCGATATAGATCCAGCATGAATAGAAGCTAAGCAAATTACGCTGTCATATATGTTATGTAATTTTATGGCGCGTCTGGAAACTCGATGCAATAACATTGGACTGCTGCTATATTAATTTATTCTAATACTTTTTCTCCAATTGAACTTCATTTTTAAAATTTCTAAAGCTGTAAAACAGTATGTCAACATACGTCCTTTTATTAAAGCGGAGTGTAAAGAAGCAATTAAGCAAGCCGGCATAATTTTGCCGACTGTCCGGGGATGTTTATACCTTACCCATCAAAATGTTTTTGGGTATCTTTAACTTAGCATCAGGTGCTTTGAGAAAAAAGTAAAAACTATTTGCCAAACCTCGGAAATCGGAACCAGCATTTCGCCAAACAAACTAAGTATGAATTTTAAATCGACAAGATAAATAATATTTTGATCGTGTATAGTATAGAAATATTACTGAAGTCACGTTAATTTCTTTCTTATTATGTGTTTGAACATTGATTATTAATATTAAAATTCATTTTAAATAACAACCAAAAACCATAATACAAAAATATATTATTATATTTTAGCGGATAAAATGTACACTGCAAGACAACAAAGTATAAAATTTAAACATCGATATAAATAGAATAAAACAAGGGGAGTTCATGTACAATTAATTGACTCTAAAACAAAGTAATAAGATAGGGTTTACGAAATATTTATTGGTCAATATAAAATTTTACTTCTAGCTGATTTTATTCAGAGAAAAGCTGAATGTTATTTATATTCTTAATCATCTTTCTTTCACAAAAACATATTTACAATAATACAAATGATATTTAAACGTATTTATATTTTTCAAAATTACTTAGTCGTTACACCCATAAACTATATTATTGTATGAATCATACTTAGTGGCTGTCATTTATGTTATTATATTCATGTAGTAAGGCGACCGTATTTTTCGTTTATATAATAGACTTCAACGCGCGCTTTTAATTTAAACATGTTAACAATTAGTTATTTTTTTAACATAGTCAAAATATATTCATAATATTTATATTTCTAAAGTCATAAACGAATATTTTTCTGTAATTATATAATAGTAATATACCATTATATTATACCATATTGTCCTAATGCATTTTATAATTGTTTGTATAGATATTGTAAACAAAATCTTATAGTAATGCATATTTACACAATATTATTATGGACATAAAAGAAAAAAATAAGCTTAACACGCTTAAATTTTCTATACATTAATTGCTGTGTTATTTTTTTTAATAAAGTGAGTAACTAGAATCGAACAATAAATAGAATCCTTCGGCGGCCATTATCGTGGCATCATCATCACGCAGCCACAGTGGGAGCTTTTCAGTGCTACGGGGAGGGGTCGGCGCGATGGCGGGACGGGCGCGGGGCGGCCGACAGCCTCCGCCTGCCAGTGCCGCGCCGACTGCGACGCAATCCGCGTGCCGCTGCTTTGTCGCTATCAAACTGTACAACTTGCTAATCATAACTGAAAAGTGTTTTCATTTGTGTATAAGTTGATTGAAGAACTGTTAAGGATCGCTTTCAAAAGTGTTTTAGTTTGACTGATTATTGGGTACTATCGTGGTTAGTGTGGTGTCACGTGTGTTTACGAATGAATGTGACGGCGTAGGCGCTGCCGCAGCGAGTCGCACTCTCCGTGAGATATTCGTGCGTGCGCAGGTCGTTGCGGCCATGCTGCATACCTGAGGAGAGCGAGTGCGCGACTCTGCGCGAACGGGACATAGCGAGCGCTCCCGGTGCGCGTTGACTTTCGCTGACGAGGAACAGACCTTGCAATGTTTTTGTCGGTGTCATGACGAGGATGGGGCGATGGCACGTGGCGCTGGCGGCGCTGGTGCTGTTCTACGGCGCGCGCGTGAACGCCATCGCCGAACAGATGCAGTCCCGCGCCGTCGATACCGGCGTCGACTTGCGAGTCCCTGAAGATCAGCCCGCCGGAACTGTCGTCGGAAGAATTCCTATAAAACCTGGTTTCACATACCGATTTAATGAGCCGCCTAAGGAATTTATCCTCGATCCAGTATCTGGTGAAATAAGGACAAATGTAGTTTTAGATAGAGAAACGGTCGACCGCTACGCGTTTGTTGTGTTGTCTAGCCAGCCAACATATCCTATTGAAGTGAGATTACGGGTAACAGATGTGAATGACAACTATCCGGAATTTCCTGAAGCCAGCATCGCGGTTGCTTTTTCAGAAAGCTCTTCCGCTGGTACTAAATTACTCCTGGATGCTGCAACAGACAAAGATTTAGGAGAAAACGGTATAACTAATGATTATAGAATAGTCGATGGTGATATTGAAGGAAAATTTCGGCTTAATGTTACAGTGAATCCAAGCGGACAAACGTCCTATTTACATTTAGAAACTACTGGTAAACTAGATAGAGAGACAACAGACTTTTATGTACTAAATATATCAGCACGTGATGGTGGCAATCCTCCAAAATACGGGTATCTTCAAGTGAATGTTAGCATTCTAGATGTAAATGACAATCCTCCTATTTTTGATCAAAGTGACTTTTCTGTGTCCCTAAATGAGAGTGTACCGCCTGGGACTGTAGTTCTGAAGGTTACTGCGACGGATAGTGATTTAGGAGATAACAGCAAAATAACTTATGAAGTCACTGACACAGAAAAACAATTCTCAGTGGATCCTGAATCTGGTGTCATAACAACAATAAAGAAGTTAAATTGTCCAAAGTACTGCAGCAATACTACTTGCAACATGACTTGTGTACTTACTGTTATTGCTAAGGATCACGGAGTACCGCGGCAAGATGCAAGGACATACGTCACTGTCAATCTAATAGATGCAAACGACCACGATCCCGTGATAACATTTACTTACGTGCCCTCCACTGCCAGCTTCGCAACAGTTGATGAGAATGCTAAAAACGGCTCTCTTGTAGCGGCTATAACGGTTACGGATCTGGATGCGGGATTAAATGGCATTACTAGTGTAAACATAGTGTCTGGTAATGAACTAAATCATTTTCGCTTGGAGAATTCTTCTAGCGTGTACATAGTGCATGTAAATGGAATTTTAGACCGAGAAGAAATAAGTAAGTATAATTTAACAGTTGTTGCTACGGACCGAGGAACGCCACCTCGTACTGCTACCTCATTTCTAGTGATTCATGTCAATGATGTCAACGACCATGAACCAGTATTTGAAAAATCTGAATACTCAGCGGTATTATCCGAACTTGCACCATCGGGAACTTATATTGCCAGTATTACTGCTACTGACGAAGATACCGGCGTCAATGCTGAAATATACTATGACTTCTATGACGGAAATCAACAACAATGGTTTTTTATCGACCATTTGACTGGATTAGTAACAACAAAGTCCATTTTAGATCGTGAGATACAGGGAACTGTTGAATTAAATGTTTCCGCAAGAGATGGGGGTCCTAATCCAAAGTGGGCATACACTAGACTAAAAGTTACTATTTTAGACGAAAATGATGAGGCTCCAACTTTTCCACAAACGCAAATTAATGCTACACTTCCAGAAAATATAAAGGCTATGAAAGAAATTCTTATTTTGACTGCCTCTGATTATGATCAAGGCACAAACGGCTCTGTTTCGTACTATTTGCCCATGAGTATAGAAAGGAAATATCCTGACACATTCGTTCTAGACCCCATTACTGGTCAGCTTAGCACAATTATTGAATTAGATAGAGAAAGAATTTCTATGTATGAAATTCAGGTGCTTGCCAAAGATCAAGGGTTCCCTCCACAATCATCTACAGCTACAATATTTTTAAAAGTGCTAGATGTTAACGATAACAATCCAGAATTTTATCCCCAACGATATATCGAAAGTTTAAACGAAGAATTAGCTCCCGGTTCGCAAGTTTTACAAGTAAACGCTTTTGATTTAGATGAGGGCGAGAATGCCCGTATAATATACAAGCTTGAGAGCGGTGGAGATGGATATTTTGACGTGGAACCTTGGACTGGCAATGTCATTTTACAAAAAGACTTCCGTAAGTCATCAGAAACTATGTATACATTAAAAATATCATGCAAAGATAAGGGTAATAGACGTGCTTCTGTAGACGCAATTGTCGAAATAGTTAAAACATCACAGAGCAAAACTCTCCAGTTTGATGGATATAATGGCTATAACTTCAAAATAGTTGAAGACGAAGGAACATCTAAACCTGAAACTGGTCGATACGTGGGCAAAGTGAGTGCTAGAATATCAAGCGACACAATATCTTATTATATTTTGGAAGGGGATACTAAACATGTTTTTAGAATAGATGAGAAAAGTGGTATCATAACGACTGATTCGAATGTTGACCGAGAGGACAAAATGACTTACCACTTGAAAATAATGGCCAAAACTGGAGTCGCATACGGTTTCACAACTGTAAATATATCTGTATTAGACGTAAATGATAATTATCCAATATTCATCGAAGATAAAGATGAAATTCATATACCAGAAAACACGGCAGTTGGACAAGAAGTTTATTTTGCCAGAGCGACAGACCGTGATTCTGGTTCTAATAGAACCATATTTTATACGCTGAGCTATAACCCAGATAATAATTTTCGCATATCCGATACAACGGGTGTCATATATTTAAACAAACCAATCACGAATGAACCTAGCAGCGTTATATTTGTCGAAGTTACAGCAACAGATAATGGCAGTCCAGCTCTTGCTACTAAGCATTCAATATCTGCAATCATTGATGATGTTAACGACCATACACCAGTGTTCGATCATACGTCATATGAAACATCACTATTAGAATCTACTTTGGTCAATACAAGATTTTTTGCCATCGCTGCTTCAGATGCTGATTTAGGTATGAGTGGTCGAATATCTTATTATATAGAAGAAGGCAATACAGACGGTAAATTTGGAGTGTTTCCGGATGGATATTTGTATGTTAAAAAGCCTGCTAGATCGGGGAAGAGCGAGATTATTATTCTCTGACAATTGTCGCTACGGACCATGGTAAACCTCCGAGATCATCTCAAGTTCCAGTTGTAATACATGTACTTGACGAAAACGATAACAGTCCACAATTTACAAATACTACATTCATATTCAAAATCAAAGAAAATGAACCATCCGATACCTTTGTGGGTAAATTAACAGCAACTGATAAAGATATAGGTCGTAATGCTGAGTTAACATTTTCATTACCGATTGCACAAAGTGATTTCAGAATTGATCCTAGAAATGGATTCATAAAAACTTTGAAATCTTTTGATAGAGAGGTTTTGGCACGCAACACCGGCCAAAATTATATTACTTTAACAGTCACTGTTAGTGACAATGGAAAAGTGAAGTTGTCGGATTCTGTTAGGGTAACAATATACATAACAGATGTGAATGATAATGCACCTGTATTTGTTCGAACTCCTTATAAAGTGGAAGTTTCTGAAGGCGCAGCTGTGGGGGCTTCAATAATGAGAGTTTATTCAACTGACGCAGACGAAGGCTTGAACGGTGACATATATTACAAGTTAATAAGTGGAGACGACTTTGGAAAGTTTTTATTAGACGAAGCAACAGGTCAACTACTGATAAATAAGCCATTAGATCGAGAAACTCAAGACCACTATCAACTTACAATTATGGCGCACGATTCAGGATCTTCTGTACGTCTTTCAGCAACTACTACTATTATTGTTGATGTTTTGGATGAGAACGATAATGCACCAGTATTTACCCAGACACAGATGAAAGTGTCTGTTCTAGAAACCGAGCCTGTAAATAAGAAAATAATTAAATTCCATGCAACTGACGCTGATTTGGGTATAAATAGAGAATTACAATTTTCGATAACTTCAGGAAACAGAAAAGAGGCATTTTTCATCGATAGTTATTCGGGTGAACTCTTTTTACACAAACAACTGGATTACGAAGACTTAACGTCTTACGTCTTAAATATTACTGCTACAGATAATGGAAGTCCAAGTTTATCATCTAGTATATCATTTATTGTTAATGTCATTGATGCAAACGATAATGCACCTATTTTTACAAACACGGCTATTGTACGGCAAATCAGAGAAGGTATTCCGAAGCATACTCCTATAGTAACTGTTACAGCAGAGGACCCAGATTCAGGAAACAATGGAAAAGTTTATTACTCAATAACACACCAAGACCCCAACGACAACAGGCGGCACTTTGCAATAAACAATATTACCGGTGTAATACATACGTTGTTGCCTATCGACAGAGAAAGCATTGACACGTTTAGAATAACCGTGGTTGCTTACGATCGAGCAGAGCCTCCGTCAGCTAGATTATCAGCTGAAAAATTAGTAACTGTGATCGTTGAAGATATTAATGACAATGCCCCAATCTTCGTGTCAATGAATGCCGCAGTAGTAAGCTCAGAAAGAATGGGCCGTAGTGCAAATAGGGGAATATTCATTATGAATATCTTAGCTCGTGATTTAGACTCGGGGACCAATGGTTTAGTCACTTATAAGCTTATACATGGCGGAAATGACCTATTCGACTTGCATAGGAGTAATGGTGCATTGACTCTACGGTATCCTCCGGCGACGCCTGAGGCTAGGTGGAACCTGGTTATAAAAGCTACTGACGAGGCGGTGTTGAGTGAACAAAAAAGTACCGAGACATATCTCAGTGTAATCATGGGTGGCACTGAGCTTGAAGGTGTAACGTGGACTAATGTGGAATCAGTGTCTGTTGCCGAAAACGAACCAGCCGGTACAGCTGTGCTAAATTTGACTAACAATTATAAATTAGGTTTAGAATATTATATAGTGAATGTGACTGGTGATGGAAATCAGGTGGATAGATTGTTCGACATTGATTCTTCCTTGGGGATATTGTCAACGGCAGTTTCCTTGGATCGTGAGGCCGGCATCGATCGATATGAAGTAGAAATCTGTGCTGTTTCAACAGGAGCACCGCTGAAAACTACAACAACAAAGGTAATTTCATTTTAATAATAAATTTTATAGCACGCCGTAAATAATAAATCAACGATGACACACAGAGACTGATCGTATGATCTTATTCCAACATTCACTAACAACAGCCAGCAGACAATCAATTAAACTTCGCAAAATCGTCGGTAGAAGACAAAACATCGGCACCGTACTGTTGTTAAAATAAAAATAAATTTAAACGAATGCTCGTTAGCGTATGTCGGCTGGCGAGGTCTAATCGGGGGCTCTAAATTACGATAAGCCGCTTCTCACAAACGATATCAAACATTCGTTCTGAAACCACCTAAAGATTACGGTAGGTATGTGAAACATAACTTTCGTTTGTAATTCATGGGTCAATATTGCTGCAATCAAAATAAGAATTATTAAAATACGTTTATAGTATTTTTGTTGTTAGGATTGTGTATCTCAATATGCCATATCAATATGCTATTGTAATATGTTAAATACGTAATACAGTGATCAGATGTATCATATTATACCTTTTATTATGGAAATATTACAACAGCATACTAATAATTGTTTAGTTTATTATCTCACAATTTATATTGGTGCCGTGTTGTAAAATAATTAAATATTGTTTTAAAAAATAAAAAAAATTGTAAGGACATTATGCAATAGGCTAGAAATTATAATGTATTTTTATTCAAACGAAACTTTATTATAAGCGTTACAAATAAAAAAAAATTGTTATATATAATTCACACCTAAATATTAGGTACAAATTACAATAACATAAAATCATAATATCAAGAAAGATAGCCTAAAGTGCATTAAATACGCCTACTTTGCTTTGCTCGTTATTTTTGTGTAGTTCCATAATGTGATAAAAAATATGCAAGATATAATATAAACATGCCCTACCTACAAAGTTGTTAAATAAGGTAAAAAAATAATATTGTTCATTCCTAAGACGCATGAAATAAATATATATTTTACAAACTTTAGGCAATGGAAACATCTCCAGCCAATGTTTCACACAGAAAATCATAAACGTCAAATTTCCTTTGTACCTCTTATACAACCGAGGCACTTGTTGAGTTTGTTTTTGGGTGTCTGAGTAGCGCTAGGCGAGATATTCTATTCATGATTGGCCGGTTTAGTATCATGTTTTAAAATTTCAAGTGACTCAACGTAATTTGACCTTCGCACCATAAAAAGAGGAAACATTTGGAGTCGCAGGTTCAGACGTTATTTTGTTATTTCCCAAGCTGAGAAATAAAAAGCGCCTGAAACTGGTCCCATGCTCGTAAAAGATCTCGTCGCATTACGATTACGATACTGTTCCTCACCTTTTGACGCGCGCATATAAAATGTTTAACCTGAAGTATACGGGTGTGGTTAAAGTAGTCTGCTGCTATATTGTGTTACATTATTTATGGCACCAATTCAAGAGAATATTTAATTTTTTATACTGAAAAACTTATGTCGGGTTAAATTAAATCATAAAATGATAATATTACTAATATAACTAGTATATAGTATATAAAATGATAATAGTACTAATAGTAACAAAATATACGGAAAAATATAAAAAAATATATAATATATGGCTTTACAATGGGCGATCTCATCGCTAAAAGCGATTTCTTCTAGAAAATATTAGTATAGACGGAAACAAATATCCAAAATATATGGCGGTATACAAATAAACATGAGATATGTACCTGGAAGTTCATCTTAAAATATACTAGGAGGTAGATTTCTTTGATGAAAGAATCTGGGTAGCATTGCATTGTCTATTTATCAAACAGCGTTCAAATGTGTTTCAGTATGACTTTCATTATAAATTGTAGTCTATAATTATTAGACACTAGCTGACCCGACAGACGTCCTGTCTTAACTATGTATGCGCGCGTGTATTCTGTCAATCGCTGACAGTTATTTCAAACTACTGACAGTTATGTAAAATTAATATTGTCGTTAAGTTTTCTTAAATTTTCCAATTTTCCGCGCAATTTTTGGAATTTTTTCTTTCATAAGAACCTTCTCCTGACAATAACAAACACAACAACAAAAAATTTGTGAAATCGGTCCAGTCGTTCACGCGTAATGGCGTGACTAAGAGAAATATGGATTAATTTTTATATATATACATATATACGTGTGCTCTGCAGATTGGGATACACTCGGATTAATTCATAACAGTGCCTGAACTTTCGAGACATAGGCAATAGCTTATCAAGAAAAATCATAGACAACCTATAAAAAGACATTTACACTTTTGTTAACCTGTAGAATAAATCTTAGGTATTATTTCGAGCTATTTTAGATTTTTCTCGATTTGTCTATACACTTCTATTCGAGATGGTCCCTCTCTCCTCCATCCTATTCCTTTCCCTCTCTTACCATTTACAGCTAATATGCGTATGATGTACTACCGTGTGATGGACGGTGTGGCTCGATAATAGATATAGACAAAACGAATGTGAATCTAAAGTAACTCGGATAGCTCAGAAGGAAGAGCAGTTGACTTGTAATCAAAAGGTCCCGGGTTCGAGTCCCGGTCCGAGCTATTTTGGATTTTTCTCGATTTGTCTATACACTTCTATTCAAGATGGTCCCTCTCTCCTCTACCCTATTCCTTTCCCTCTCTTACCATTTACAGTTAATATGCGTATGTTTTTTTTTAAATTGAATAATTAATAAATAATTTACACAAATTAATGTCTAAAACAAACAAATATAACAGTACCTAAACTTTCGAGACATTTTACACAAAATAAATTTCTGAACGCACACATGTATAGTTGTTACAGTACTTGACAGGATTGGACAACAAATGTTTGACATGTAATAAACAAAAATGAGCATTTATTAAAATGATTAAGTATTATTACACATATTGAGTTTTCATTGTTTTTAAGATGTATTCTGCTATTCGGGGCGGAGACAAATCCAACGAATCAATAACCGTGAAAATTGGTTCAGCAGATCTCGAGTTATAAGTGTTGTAACAAACCCGTCTTTGTTTTATATATATAGATTATGAAACGTAGCCTCTATTATATTATATATATTATTATTATATTCTCATCATGACCCGAGCAGTTTAGTGCCATTGACTTTGTTATTTAGGGTTCGGAGTGGTGTTTCTTCTGTTTATAAGCAGTTGTTTAATACTGGATCAGGCAAGCGACTCCATCGACCAGACATTCAATCGTATAAAAAATAATGTAGACGATCGGGACGGTACTGTTAAATTTCTTTTCCAAAAATGTATTATATGACACATTATTATGTTTTTTCAAATTACCAATGTTTTTATATTTTCAATCGCATCCGTGTTACATTATCACATGCAAAAAATATTATTGAAACCCTTCCTGGCCCGAGAGATGTTTAAACCGGCCTATAGTTCATTTTAATACTATCACAATATTCCAACAATTTATTGATGTTTATGTTGTACAAAAAATCTATATAACATCTAGTACAACATATTACATAAACTTATCTTAATGCCATCTACATACATATAGCTTATAATGAGTAATTTAACTGGTATTTTTTGTAAAAAAAACTGTTCGAGAAATTATAGCGGCTGCGCCGTAACGTCAGTTATATACTTTAATGTTGTCACCACCGTTAATCGCCGAGCCGAATATCATACTCGTTACAAAAACGAAAAACCTTTATTTTAAAATGCGTATATTATATTGCATTCGAATTTGAGAACATTATAAGAGGCTGTGTTGTCGCTGCGAAAAAACAATTGGCATTTGGCAAGGAATGTAATTTCGCATTTCAATCTATCAACATAAATAAATGCATTTTTACGGAATTTGGTATAGTTTTAATTTATTCTTATGTATTTAAAATCTACGAGTATATTTAATTTTTATGGGATTTTAAATGATCAATAATATTTTTATTCTGTATTTCAAAGCAATAATAAAACCGGCTTTCGTCGAAATTTGCTTTAATTCAGATAAAACGAATTCACCGATACACAGTACACATTGTAGACAAATTCTGTTGAAAGAAAAATTAATGCGTGATTTAACTCTTATTACTGAATGGTCTACGAAGTGTAACGTGGATTGGTTTTTCATTGATAGTCTCCATGCCGAGTGGTGCGCCTGTTGACCGAGACAAATATATGAGCGATCCGTAAATATTTGTTTCGGGTTTGACGTGTGTACCTTACCTTAGTACTTCGTTCTGGATATACATGACACTAGATTTTGATTTAATGTAGAGTTGGGTTATTTCTCTTAAACTCTCTTGGGTTGTGATTTAGCAGATCTCAAAATTTGAGCAGTACAATACCATGCAGTGGCAGTCGATTGCAATTCATACGTTAGTCGTCATGACAACGCAATGCTTAGAAATCACTAAAATAAATAAAGTAGCATGATGTTTCGTTTGCAGTTGGTGTCTGTTCTTTGAATTGTAATAATATGGGACTATTTTTAACCTACTATGGAAAATTGTATTTGTGTGAGTGTTGTGAACCTGTCAGCTTTAGTAAACCGATTTATTTACTAGCTTTTTCTGCGTTTTTGCCGGCGTGAAAGTTTTTTCAGTATGAAAGTTTATTCCTCTACATATTTTTCTTGAATAAAAAGGAATCTATGTCCTTCCCGGAGTCTCAAAATATCTCCATGCCAAATTTTATCGAAAACAGTTCGGTAGTTTTTGAATTTCTTGCGTTTAGACAAACAGATACGGTGGAGGATTTTGTTTTACAATATGTAAGTATAACTTAAGATAGCTCTGCTACGGTTTTTTATAAGTAGCACAGCTTGTTTAGTAGGTTAGCGACTTTAAACTATTTAATGTATTTCTCTAAAAAGCGTAATAGTTATAAGGGTAAACCTCTTTGCGGTTAGGTTACAAAATGTCATTACCTCATCTCAAGTATAAAATTAATACAAGCTTTAAATCACTACATACCTATTAATTATAGTCGTCACTCTTTCCAAATGAAAATAAGTTATGACTGAGCGCTCTACGAAAACAGTCATAATTATAAATTTCAAAACCTCAATTACTAATATTATTTTTGTTTTATTACCAGTTTTTATGTTGGTAATAAGGCAAAAAACCAAATGGCTATTGATTTATATCAGCATCATATTTTTTGTTAAAGACAACTGGGCGATAGGATCTGCTTATCACTTTTAGAAATCTAAAGAATGTAACCAAATTATGAATTTCAATTCATAAAATTAGTAAATTTTAGATAGATAGACTCTTGATATGCTTACAAACCCAATAGAGTTGATAATCCTCTTCTCTCTCGCAATTTGGTATATAATATCAACACACGTATGAACAACAGTATGAACACACGTATAGAATATGATTCGATTTTACTACTTATAGATTATTGGCGAACATTAGCAAATTACTTGTTCATAGAATTCTTAAGTGTCTATATATTTAATAATTTCTAATATTAACAAATAATTTTCATAGTAATTTTAGTAATATGCTAAAGACGAATAGACATCCCAATCAAAAACATATTTTTTGATATTTATTTTATTTTTAGTATGGAGGCCAAGTCACTTCCATTGAGTGTTATCATTTTTACATTAAATTTAAGCATACAGCATTAATAGGCTTCCAATAATAATTAGATTATAATAGGATTTTTTATACTTCCGAAGGTTTTTCATACTTTTATAGGATTTCGAGAATACATAGGTACCTAATTGAATCGTCTTTAGTTAATAAGACATACATTACTTACTCTGTTTGCAAGTGTTTATGGGCTGCGATGATAACTTGCTACTTGCTTGTTTACTAGACCACAGTTGTAACCAAAGTAAATATAAGACAGTTAATGAATTAGAATGTTCAACAAGAAAAACTTAATTATGATTGCGTTATTCAAAATACCACAAATCATGAGCGTCATGCTGAAGAGTGATTTGTGAAGGTTTGAAGGGAAGAGTGGTGAGCTATCAACCGACACCGAAAGCGCATTAGGGCGCCGGGCAGCATTCCCCGGACTGATTTATGCAACTTGCACCCGCCAGCGCGGGCATCGACACTCGCCTTAATGAACGTACAAGTTACGTTATAGTGTGAAATGGCTTCCACTATTTCATGCCAATACCTAGATTCTAATTGCTTAGTGTCTATGAGCCGCGTTTAACCGCCTATTATTATAATTGTTTTTTACTTTACGCACACACGTTCGTTTAACGTAAAAGTTATGGATAATCGATAATTAATTATCAATATTATATTAGTGTAATCAACAGAACGGACATTACTTTATCGCGCTTTTCATAAAATTCCAATAATATTAAATGAGCCGACAACTAAGCTACGTTTAAAAATCTTGTAAATATTGAAGTAATATTATTGTTATAATTTCATTCATTATATAAAAAATATATTTATAGCTCTATCCAACGATACCTTTGTATTATCCCAAAAATTCAATAGTAACGGTTAATCGGTGCAAACAAAAATGTATATTTCTGAACAGAGTCCAACGCACTCCCGATTTACCGTCGACTGTTTTTAAGTCATTAGCTTTAGATTTTTTGTTATCAATGAATTTATTGGTTGGCAAGACAAGCGTGCCAACTCGGCTAAATCTCAACGTTAAACCAACTTTTATTTTGAAGTCACCTAAATGCGTTTCGAGGCTCAATTGATAACGTGTTTGGGTGGTACGCACCCTAAAAGCGATATCATTGGAAAAAAAATCACTTACCATGCTTTTTGAGACTTGGATAAAAAAAAAATATCGTATCTCCAAAACGCATTAACCGATTTCCGCTGTGTTGTTTTAATTTACATACCATGTTGACGTATAGAGCGCGAGGGCTAAGGTTACTGTCAATGTAATTGGCAATATCTGTATTCGAAGTTCTCCATATTTTTAATAATTGGCCATATATTTATTTATTTAAAGGACTATAACGTTAGGCCTAGATTACTTTTTATCACGATGATATGAATCATGAGATTATGTAAATTATGCGGCTGCCAAACTTATCTATAAGCGAGAATTCACAATTTAATTGTTATATTCCTAATTATTATTCGGGTGTCATAATATTTAGAAAATCTAAATAACTGCATATATTATGTTGGGATATACAAAATATACAAATTAACATATTGTATACCATATGTAACTGTCGTATATTAAGCATGCAGTTTATAAAATTATCTTAGTCACGACATTTCTATGCTTTGTGGAATCTTCGAGCTGTTTTAAATAATGCATTATATGATTTTAATCATAGATTAATTTCATGAAATTTTATCTACAATAATGAATATAAAATATTTAATTTAGATAACCCAAAGACAGTAAAATGATGTATACGCGGCCTTATATATCGTTCTCTATAAAAACGCGATTACAGAACTCAACTCACACTTTTTCCCAAAATAAACATTAGTATTCAAAAGTAGAAATCTGAATAGACAACAAACGATTGCAAAGTATTATTATTAAGCGATTCTATATGATACGACACGGTGACAAATTATTGAAGATGAAACGAAATAATGTTTATTTAATTATGTTTAATCGACTGGTTTAAGTATGGTAATAAATAATTACCATACTTATGGTAATAAATAATTGGTTAAAACACAATCTGGATTTTTATAAATTCTTTAATACTATATTATATAATTTTATAAAGAATGTTGAATATGCTACTTTCTTCAGTGACAAAAATATTCCTATTTACAATATAAATAGTTGTAATATTCAAATGAACATACTAATTGATTACGTATAAGTTAACACTCCAGTTGCTAAGTTGTATTTTGATGAAGGAGTTTAATAGATAAAACACTGCTGAAATTGGAAGTTATTAAAAGATAATAAAAATTAATCTATGTGATCATTATCAATCACTCCTCCCATTTACTTTAGATTGCAGGTTATTATTTATAATGAAAAAGCTATTTTTAGGTTTTAATTTAAAATGGCTCATAATACGTCAACGGTAATTATTATTTTTAATAATCCATATTTGAATATAAAATGCAAAGTATTATAATTAGGAAAATTTGTAAAGTTGTTTTGATGGTATAACGTTTGTTTATGTCTTGGAAGTAAATTTAGATTGTCTATGTCCTGGATTAATATACGTATATGTATAGTAAATAAATTTATAGGCTATTTTGTACCTGATAAGTGAAAATTTTATTTCGAGAAAAGTCTTTCGCACAGGCGTTGTCGCTCACAACGCCTTATTTGATGTATAAATTAATATTTATTAATTGTTTGTATGTATTTTATGCGCTTCCATACCGTCCATCCGATTGCGACAATATTTGCCAACTTATAGCTTGCACTTGCGCGAAGTTTATAGTCATAGAACAATTCCAGTAGGTGACACGCATATCGTACTGACAAATGTTTTTGATAGAACATAGTAGTGAGATGTTTGAAACAAATAGATCAGTGTTTTATTGTGTCTTACTCATTTCCATAACCATAATAGCCATATACATAATGTATTATTTCTTCTGCGGCAGCAAAGTGCTACGTACCAACTAGTATTAAATATTTATTGCATGTAATAGCTATATTTAATTTGTATTACAGTTTTCTTGGTCTTGAAAGTTCACCATTTATTTTGCTGTAGACCGTATTTCTTCATCCATGTTATTAAGGAACATAACTTGCTACAGATGCGCAGGTTTCCTCTCATGTTTACCTTTATGTGAATTTCTTTTTACATTTACGTCCGTTCATTGAGTTGCATATTAAAACATATGCATACTTCGGAATATAGCTGCATTTAAAGAATTTTTATTTGGAAAAAATTTGAATATTAAATTCGCCAAAAATAGCAACTATATTTGTAAATAATACGTTCTTAAGTATTTATACATACATAATAGAGCAGTAAAAGTTATGCTCAAACATAATAAATAATATTTTTAAGCTAAATATTTTTATTTTTTGCATCGATATTCTTTCAATATCTGTTTTTAATCATAACATAGATTGTTGCCTGACAGACCCTCAACTGAGTCCGCTTTCTTATCGTTGTTGACTGTAAGTACCAATCTAGTATGATCTGCCCGCCCTTGAACATTCCTTGCCGTATATCCGAGCGGGGACACTGGTCAGCCTGTCATAGGCCTCACTTAATTGGACACTTTATGTGTGTGCATTCATGTGAAGTTGAACCGGTTCCTAGTGGGTCTGTTGCTTTCTACGTCATACATCGGCGTTTATGTAGAGATAGTTATGAGAGCGCACGGTGGATGTAGTTCATAAGTTTGAACTTGTATGAAGTTTATTATGATTTGTGTATCATTGGCGGAGGCGTGATGGGAGTTTAGTTGCAGCGGACTTGTAGCTGTCGTTTTTATTGCGTTTATATCTTTAGAGTGTGAGACATGTGGAACGATTGAGAAATAATCATAGATTTCGCTTTAACACACGTATTGGTTTGCCAAGCGCGGGCTGACAAAACACGCCGCGGCACTTATTTAAATATCCAACATTTGGTTAACTTCTATAGAGTTGCGTCGTTTTTCGTAATTTGTTCGTTGTTTAAATAAGCCCGAAATACAAAATAACCATCGGGAAAATAAAATTACAATAATAACCCTTACAGAATAATTTATGTATTGATTATTCAAATTACTTAACCGAATGCA
>NW_023592979.1:0-2178 GCF_014839805.1 Manduca sexta
TAACAGTGGCATTAAACCAGTGTTTTTAATTATAATAATATATATATACATAATAAGTTTCTTATTAATTTGGGAAATGCTTTGAATACATCGTTGCAACTTTTGTTTGAGAATAATTCAGTTATATCTAATAGCAGTAAGAGCTGCACTTACTATAAGAACAAAAATTAAGTTTATTTATTTATTTAAGGCCAGCCAGCAATTGTTTACACATCGCATAACATACTTAAATTATTTGGAACCATTAATTTGTGCAACAACAACTTAAAGGCTAACAAAGCATGCACAACTAATGTTTGCTATATATAATACAATTCTGACAAAATTAAAGACGTGATATTGTATATATTCTAGATAATTCTACTAATATTATTAATGCGAGAATGGATGTATGTTTGTTCATCTTAGACGAAAAAACTACTGAACGGATTTAGATTAAACTTTACAGTAATATTGGTTATACATCAGAATAACACATAGGCTACAATTTATATTGATTTGTGTAATTTGGTCATAATATAACGATAAATATCAAGTAAGTCGGAAAAAAATGATCCCGGAAAACTCCATCACGCTGGCGAAGCCGCGAGCAAAAGCTAGTAGGTATATAATTAAGATGACAACGTGATATAATTAAGTGATATACTCATAGACACGATATAATTTAAATTTTCATCTTGCATCGATCGCTTCATAAGATATTTCCATGCTGTTTCCCACCAAAGATTTAGCAAACGCCAAATACCGTAGCGCAGAGCTTTGTATGAGCAATAACCGATATATCTTCGGAATTCCCGACAAATCCCCTGTCCTGTATTTTTACACTTGAATGGCTATTCTGAAGGCAGTCTACGTACATTTCAGGAGGTGAAGATTCTAAAGTATCAGTGATGAAAAATAATGTCGATGGAGAGTTATGTTCGAGTTGGTGTTTTTTATTAATACACATTCTAAGTTTAGAGTAGCCAGCTCTTGCAGAAAAATATAGCGTAAAAACTTCCAAATGAGGTATACTCTAGTGGAAATATTTCAATAGTTCTAAACACATGCGACTTGCCACAAGTCCTGCAAGCTTCAAACACCGAAAAATTGCTTGCAGATTTTTTTTAAACGTGCACGTCACAGTGACGCCAGTGCACCAGATAGAATGTCGACTGACGAGAGATGATTAACCCCCGGTAGTCGACACAATTATGACGACCTGTTGCAATCGGATATACACAGGCTAAACACGGAATGCGACACACTTACGTGGGTCACTATGGCGGGTTTTAGCACTTTGTGTACAGTGGTCGCTTTCCGGACGGATATTAAATATAACCTACCACCAGTAGTCGACTTCTTCAGTTAAAATTTTGTTCTAGTAAAAAACGTAGCAAGTGCGAATACCTTCTTGTCTCTCGAATACACCGTAGATTCTCTACTACGTTTTGTATTTATAATTTTATATGATACTTACCATAACGACACATAATTTGTAAATTTTACCACCTAGAAACAGTACTAGATATACAAATAGCAGAACAATGGTTCATCAGTAAAAGTTGAAACCAATTTCTTTTATGATGAACGCTGGAATTACGTTAGCGGTAATGAAGCGGATGGATGTGAAAAGGAAAAGTAATGCAATCAAGAAAGACAAAGTGGGTTATGTTCGAGTGTTTCGGCAACTTTGTAAGATTTGTGACGTGGCATTTTAAGTTCATAGTAAATTGTAATTGTATTGTAATTGTTCGGTTGGAAGACGAATAATCGCTGGACCATAGACACTCGTGTGACATTTTATAGTTCACACATGAAGGTATTGCGGTATTGTATTTAGGGGCAAAGGTGAAGGGACGGTAATTAGTTGCTATATTTGTAAAGTCATTGTTTATGAAATGTTTAAAATTGTTACATCAATAAATGGACTTTATTTCATTAAATATTTTAACAGGCTCAAAGTCTGAGATTTTGCTAGACGAAGGCAGTAAGATTTAAGACTAATATTTGGACTTATAAAAACACATACCCTTTTATTTATTTAGCATTTTAAATTGTTTGTTTTGCAGTTGTGAAGGATGAAAATTTCCAAAGGTAATCCGACACAACTTTTAGGTACTAATTATATGCATATTTTATATAAATTACGAAATGGAAGCCGACAGGAATCAGATTATATTGATTGACCATTCGCCC
>NW_023592980.1:0-9415 GCF_014839805.1 Manduca sexta
ACGATCTTACTGACGAAAGTATTAAAAATAGCGAACATTTTTTTGCTTTCTCTTGGGGCCACGCGTTCTTTAGAGCCGCCACTGATCACTAATAATTAAGTATTACGTTTATGTCTACTGTACTTAAAATATCCTAAGTAACACTAAGATCAGGTTTTCTCATGATATTACTTTCATCCTCATATTTTTGTAATGAAAATGAAACTCTCAAATAGTAATGAAAATAGTAACATCTAAATTAGTTGTTTAAGGTTATAGCTTAAGATCAATTTTTCATACATTTTGTCCATTTTTCATAAAATTTCGTCGTATTAAATTTTAAAGGCCGAAATATCCATGCATATTAATTATTTTTACGTTTTTCTTTCAACTGCGAGAACTAATCACTAACTAGACGTGAATTTAAATTCTTTACTTGTCAATACTTGTTTAGTTACCCAGATTAAAGGTAAAACAAAATGTATGAAAAATGGACCTTAAGCTATAACCTTAATGCGATAACTGTCAAATAAAATTTACTTGGAACTTGTGAAAAAAGACCCTACAAATATTCGTCATCGCAAAATCAATCCAATGCGAACTGCACCTATACGTAAACTAAAGACACATCTGTGAACTTCGCTATCTACCTGCCTCCATTGTGATTTGAACAAAGCTTTCTCTATAGTACATTACAATGCGACATTTTTTGCCACTAACAACCTGAGCTCTCTACCTGAGCGTGCAGGATTCGAGTTTGTGCGAAGCAAAAAATACAATGCAGGTGATGCCGTAATTTATGTTGGGTATTATTATTGTAACTATAGGAGGTTTGGGGGAAATATATGGCGGTTTGGGAGGTAGTAGTTATATTCGAAAATTGGATTGTGTTATTAAAAATGTATTCAATCTGAGATGTTTGAGAGCCATAAAACCATAAAGTTATATCGGCTAGTCAGAGGAATAAAATATATATCTGTTTTATAAGACAAAGAAGAATTGTGCGAAACAGAAACAATGTTTAAGCTACATTTAGCTAGAATTATTTTAATAGCACACAAATATATAATATTAAAACATGATATCACGTAGATATGACGTGAAATAACTTGTAAATCCAAGTGTCTTTCAGGATGCAATGGGTTGCTACATATTTGTGACGTTAAGCTGAATAAACCACGTAGAGCATCTATCGATTTTATTTGTAGCAAAAAAGAAGTGTTTCATATTAAATCTATGTGCATATCACGGATTGATTTTTTATGCTACAGATAAAATTTTACACATTTTTCATGCCTGAATTCATAAATATTTTGGGTATTGGATCATTTTGGAGAAAGGTATTACGCGTTACGAATATAAGCTAATGTTTGTTGGGAGTAGGCAGGGTTATACCAGTGTATAGTTCACGGATCTTATATGTTCCAATGCAATCTCACCTAAGTTCTGATTCCGAATCGCGCGTATATTTTCATTTTTTTCCCATACAGTATAAATAATTACTATATAGTACGTGAAGATTATAAACCAACAATATCTTAGCAAGCATTTAACATAAAACCACTCATGCAAGTAGAGCTGAATATCGCCTGCACATGTAAAGCAATGGTTTAAATGTCAAGCGAGTAACGTGGGCGGTTAGTCGGCTGACGTCGATTGTGCATGTCTGTGCGAAAAAATCAACATGCATCCAACAAAGGACAATGTTGGCGCACATTGAGTAAATAGCAATGTGCCTTTAGATACCTATTGTGACAATGTTTTTATTCAACGGACAAGTTGGTCGCCTGATACGCACGAAGCCACTTTGAAGCAAAGCATTGGATGGCATTACGCTCAGTGTTATGAGTAGGAGCGCCTCGTGGTTACATCGTGAACAGCCTCTCCTAGTACAAAAGTCACTGTAGCAATCCATAGTTGCATCTCTGTGACGCTAGCAGCATCTATTTTAAATCAGATTAAATCTACACTATTGTCATAGGAGCAAATTGGCGGGACAAAAATGTGGCTGTATGTCAAGCCAGGACATGGACGTATAGAATGTGTGTCAAATATTCCTTCAGCATTTTCTGCGTTTGCTTTTAACATTCAAATATCTTCACAACACATTTGCATTTATAATATTGGTAGGTACTTACTACTTTTGATGGTGGTAGGATATGTTTTATATCCGCCCGGATAGCGACCACTGTACACAAGGCATTGAAATCCCCCATAGAGCACGTAAGTGTATCGCGTTCCGGAATCCGCCCGTGTATATCTGGTTCCAACAGGCCGGCATAATTATGTCGACTACCGAGGGGCAATCATCTCTCGTCAGTCGACATCCTATTACACCTCACTCCACTTACCATCCAGGTGCGGTGGGGTCCAATAGAATGTCGACTTTGTCGTGCACGCATAAAGTCGACATTCTGACTGCTACAATTACTGAACAAGGAATGAGTTCCTTGTTCAGTAATTAACAATCACAATTACAATGTTCATATCAAAACAAAAATGCATGAATAATGCGTATTCGGCAGCAGAAATAAACAAAGGAATGCACCAGAATGTATTCTAACGCGAGCCTTTAATATAACAATACCATGAAGTTTGACGTCCTGTTTGTGTAAGGTAAATAATAAAGCCCATTGTATCAAATTGGAGCTCGAAAGTAGCCTATAGGTGTATGTGATATGATTTATAATTAATTAAGTATACAATGGTGGGTCAAAATTACTTTATTGATTTGAATTTTTAAAAGTCACAGGAGTGCGATATTAGCTGAGATGCTGTCACATTAAAGTCATCATCTCAAGATCGCTATATAATAAACAACATGTCAAATGGTATGGTGTTAAGTCATAGCATAGCATGACGGATTTTGACAGCTGAGTGTTGTTTATTAAACGACGCCGACTCAACGGAGAACAAGCTGTTATCACAACTCAAAACATAATATCTACTTGAGACACATACAATATCACGCATTTATCCCCCGAAGAAATACACAGAAGAGCACAACCAGAGCATCCACTTTTCGTCAAGTGTGTTCTGTCCCATGATGTTATAGGGGGCGAGCCTTTTGCTATATCGAGCACAAATTTCAGACTCCGGGCTGGTACTGAGTAGAAAAAACCCAAATATCACTTTGCCTGATAGGTCAGGCAAAGTGATATTGGAGACATTTTAAATAACAAGAATATAGTAGACATCTCAAGTAGATAAGAATATAGTAGACATCTCAAGTAGACAAGAATCCTAGGGGATTCTTGTCTATGAATCCTACTAAAAGTGAGATTGATTTATTTATAAGATCCTTAGTAATAAAACCTACTATAAATTAAATTTAATTGAAAAAGGGCCATCATAAGCTTATGAGCCAACCAATGTGTTTTGCAAAAAAATTATAATATATCAAACGGAATTTTGGGCCGATAACAATTTCCCTTCCCCTTCGACACCGCCCAAAACTGGTTCTGGAATCCGGATGACGCCATCACAACTGCCATAATGAGGTCCAAACATTAATTAGCAGTTTATATATGCTTAGGAATTTGGACTACGCAGCTAGTTATGTAGATATCCCGTTTTTAAGTGGAAGAATTCTGTAGCCAATTTTGTTTATTTTGAATGAGTCGGTCAGAGTGGGATCTCCGATGTACTGTTTCTTGTATTTGTGCGTATTTGTGTAAGAAAAAATACGTATCGGATTGAGAACCTCCTCCTTTTGAAGTCGGTTAAAATGGGTTTTTGTACAGAATAATTTAACTCATAATTTGATTTCACCTTTTTCCTTTTAAAGATGCCCTTGAGATATTTTTACTATATTATTTGAGATAAGTAGAAATTACTGGTTCTCGTGAACTTAAATCCGAACCCGTGATTTCAACTTAGTACTGGCCATATGACTGTTAGGGCGATATTTCCAAAAACAAATAGTAAGTTGCATGATGAAAATAATGTTATGTAGTAATGCAGCTAACTTGTATTGCTTTGATATTAAGAAAACATTTAATTTGTCGGATGCGTTTAGAACTGGTTTTGCTAACTTTTAACATCGAAGCTTGTTGCATACGTAACAAGCATTATACATATAGTTTCCTTAGTTAGGTTTTGCCCACGGCTCCGCAAACAATTTTTTTTTTTAAATTTGCTATATACATACACAGCATCAAGACTTTTCCATTTTTTTTATTAAACTATGAGGTTTTAGCTTTAACTCTAGCCGAAATGAATTAATTATCTATACTGAAGTTTTAATGTATACCATTCCGCCTTGGTCCCATTACATAATAAAGTAAAAATACTACTGTACAATACTTGTGTTCGTGTTACCTTTGCTTCAGACCGTGTTTTTCAATTTTACAACGGAACTTAAAATAACATTGAGTGTGGACTATTGTTGCGTGCGCTCTCTCATTCGATTGTTTTTATCCTCAGGGCAGAATTTATTTTCTCTAGGATGAACGCGGGTCATTGCGATATGAAATGAGAAAGTGTTTTTGTTTTGCGCATTGTTGAATTGTAATTCATGCCTGTAATACATTAGACAATATTGAAAATTATTATGTCGCAAATTCGTGAAGTATTTAAAAATATACGCTCACGCCTTTTATCTCCGAAAGGGTAGGCAGAGGCGCAACTAGTACACCCACTTCCCGCCGTGTGTATTCAGTCCCATGATGCGGTAGGGGGCGAGTCGCTCGCCATATTGGCCACAATTTCAAACTCCGGGCTGATACTGAGTAAAAGTACGTAAATTATAAATTTGCCCGACCGGGAATTGAGGCCCGAGACCTCAGCACTGCAGTCGTACCGGAATACAACTATGTGACCCGAGGCAGTCGAAAATATTTTTATATTAACACGGATACTAAGAATAAAAATATTAGAAAACTATGATTGTCCTTTCATGCAGCTGATAAAAACGCGGAAGAACGCCATACTCATAACTTCTGAATGTATTAATTATACCCACGAAAGTCAATAAGATTAACAGAAAACCACATCACGTGATAATTAAAACAGCGAAATAAGCCGCCAGAATAACTCGCATGTCTTACCCGGTGCAGTGAACTCGGCAGATGTTACCAGTCCCATTCTGGGCCTTAACACGTCAGCGTGACAGCTGCCTTGGATGCACGTGCGTGTCAGCACACGTGTTGAGACAGAAATGGTAAGACCTTATTGCGAGGGGATAAGGGCAGTAATTTTAAATTAAGAAACTCTTAAAGGAAGCCGGTTGGTATCATACTTGTGCACAAAGTGGAACGATGTGGAGATATTTTGATGATATTAATTTGTTTATTAAATATTTAGATTTTGTTGGAGTTAAATTTAAATTTATGGTAAAATTGATAATTGAAAATAAAGTATTGCCTTTCTTACTCAGGAATTCAGTTTTATGTTACTAATATATATTTTTTTTAGTTCAATTGAGGAGTGCCGGATTTATATTTTTTATGAGTGCAGGCCACTTTATTTCCGCCGCCCCATGTAGGTAGGCTTAAGTATGTATGTATGTAGGTTTCTAAAAAGCTTAATAATTTTCCATTTGTTTGTATTATGGAAGGCACTAAAGTTAAATAAACGAAGGATTAATTAAATCGAGTGAGCGCCCTCTGAAATCTGCCGCCCCTAAAAGGCTGTCGCCCATAGGCCGCGGCGTACACGGCCTATTTACAAATCCAATCCAGTTGAGTAGTATAATAGTTAATAGAGACGTAACCATCAAAATATTGAGTTCATTTTGGGTGTAGAAACAACTTGGGACCCAAGTTAACTTCATCTGAAAGTGACCTACCATGTAACAGTTGAGACTTTAGTAATTAACAAACCTATATGGGACCAGCGCGATGGATTATGATCTAATATTTTTAACCCTTAGAAATTTTACGATAGTTTTACCCAATAGGAGATTAAGGGTTTGTTTAACAACTAAATAAACAACTCACATTAATCTATGCTCCCAAATAAATGGCAATAAAACGTGTACCTACAATTTCATTAGGTAAGTAAGGATAAGTGCTTAGGAAAAATTACCTGAAACTTGTGAAAGAGGCTCTTGGTATATTAATAATAATATTGTTGATCGATCAAGGCGAAGTTATAAGAGGATAGGGCGGTGTTTGAAAATTAAGAGTCACTTAATTTGCTGGAGGGAGACTAATTGGGTTTTTCCGTTTATTTTTCTCAGTCTAGATATAGGTCGAATGTATTACGTGTTTTTATAATCTAAGTAACGGTATATAGTATTGTTGAACGCGAACGATGAACGAATGTTCTAGATGGAAAATAAACAGGTCGTTAAAGGTAGATTAAATATGAAATCTGAAGAATTCTCTGGAGGTATGACACGCTGTCTCCAAGAATGCTTTTGGAAATATAATGTGCTTGTGGTAATAAAACTAAATAAAGGATGTGAGATAGAAGCCATCTTATCTGTGCAATTTAAAATCATACTTGATTCTTATTATAAAATCTTTTGGACTTAGGGAGCCGGAACTTTAATATAGGAAATGTAACAGAAAATCCTTGTTTAGTAAATGAGCACGTTAGAGATGCAGCACCCGATGGTAAGCGTGATGCCGTCCAGAAAGAGTGTCGAATGGCAACAGATGGCTATCTCATGCCATTCGACACAATCATGCCGGCCTACTCAGATGCTATTTCACACTGCAGTTCTTCAACAGTTATACCATCGCGCTGGAGTTAGCAAACTACTGTAAATGTTACTTGCAAAGTTACTACTACTATTTCTACCTGAAGATAGAGGCGTTGGATGCTACGTTTGACCGAGATATATTAGGGTGAATAAATCCCTCCTAGCCGAATTTCGGCCACAGTGGCCAATTTTAACGAAGATCAGCCAGGTACGCAAGAGATATTATAATGCACAAGTGTGTGCGCAATACTCAGGTGCACTCTCTGTTCCTTCACTCTTATAGTACTGTGGGACGGCAATCACACATGGCCGGAGAAAGATCAGGCCCAGGATCCAACTTCTTTACGTGTTTTCTGAGGTACACACCGCCAACTTCTTGACTCCGAGCTGCGACTGAGTCATTTTAGGATGTAAAACCTGATCATGGATCGATTAATCATTGTTATAATAATATATCATACATATTTATATTTATTTACGTAAAATCAAATGTGAAAATCTAAAATAATATGGTTAAAACATAAAAAGTACTCAATATAATTTTTTCATTGGCATATTCTACCGATACATATATATGGATGATTTTTTTATATTATTTAACTAGTACTAGTGTTTTTGCATTTGAGTCTGTGTGGAACGGAACTATAATCCGGATAAGCCGTGGCGGGTTTGGAATATTTTAAACATAAAATCTGACATATCCCGTCGCAATATTCAGAAATGTGAGTAATAAAATGGAACGTGTCACTGGCGCTGCGCATTGAGAGGGTAGAAGGACAATTTATCCTGTTTATTTACTGTTGCAGAAATATGGCGCAATATTCAAAACAGATGTACGGTTGACAATTTTTCCGCGATAAAGATTACATTTCCCGGGAATCAGCTTCGCTATTTTTCATCAATTATAACATTGTCAGGAAGAGAAACGAATTTTATCAAAATAAAAAGACCTTCCACTTATTTAATAGAAATACTTTCATAAAGATATCACCAATCAATCAACCGGTTAATGACTAACTGGCGACTTCGAACATCGAAGGTTTTAATATCTGCTATAGTGGCTTATGTAAGTGTATCGTGTTCCGGGGTCAGCCTGTGTATACATATATGGTTCAAACGGGCCGGCATAATTGTGTCAACTGACGAGTGATAATCACCTCTCGTCAGTCGACAATGTATCTGCAACTTATTATGCTTACCATCAGCTGCAGTGGGCTCTCTATGTCGTTCCCATATATATATATTTTTAACGAATCCCTGTACTATCATTGTCTTACCTCAAAAAATTTAATAGACTACATTACTGACGGATTAAAATGATTGCTAAACCCATTACATAAGACCTAATTTGCTATTGTCTGTTGAGAGTATTTTTCTTTGTTAATTGTTGGCATTCCTTGAAGTTGAGTACTGCGAGACAGTGATGGATGGAGCTGTTACGACCACACAATGGATCCTTTTACCTTCGATACTTCATGTTAGCGTGGCTTCATATTTTCCACTCGCTATTTTGGAACATGTTTTTCGTAAGTTTTTAAAATAGAGATCAGATTTTATTTGACTAGCTTTTGTACACGGTTTGGCTTGCGAGAAATATTTTCTTCGTTAACTGGAGACCGTAGGAATGGAAGACTCAGAGTACAGAACATGGGATATATATTTTCACTAAAATATCATCGTGAAGTATATTTTTTCCATTTTAAAGTTAGCCCTTAATACTTGCCGGCAAATAAATTACTGTAAAGGAAAGGTAGCCTGAAAAACAAGTATTAGATTTAGACACAAGTTTTGATATTATTAATCTATACTAACTATATTTATATAAAGACTAGCTTTTGCCCGCGGCTCACCCGCGTTATAAAGTTTTTCAGGCTAAAGTTTTCCGTTATAAAAGTAGTAGTTTCCGGGTATGTTCTTCCCAGGGTCTCAAACTGTCTCCATACCAAATTTCATCTTAATACGTTGGGTAGTTTTTGAGTTTAACACGTTCAGGCAGACAGATGCAGCGGGGACTTTGTTTTATAATATATTTTTAGAACTTTTAAGTGGAACAATCCCGTCATACATCATTGTTGCATAACTTTAACCGTTTACGCAGCGCAGGCAACGGAAGCTCTCAAACTAATAATTGTCCCCGTTTTTGCAACATGTTTCATTACTGCTCAGCTCCTATTGGTCATAACGTGATTTTATATAGCCTATAGCACTCCAGGAACAAAGGGCTATCCAACATAAAAAGATTTTTTCAGTTCAAACCGGTAGTTCCTGAGATTAGCCATTACTCTCCGCTCCTATTGGCCATAGCGTGATGATATATAGCCTATAGCGGTCCACAAATAAAGGGCTATCAACACAAAACGAATTTTTCAGTTGAAACCGTAAGTTCCTGAGATTAGCCATTACTGCTCCGCTCCTATTGGTCATAGCGTGATGATATATAACTTTGAGCACTCCAACAAACAAAGGACTATTCAACACAAAAAATTTTTCACTTCGAATCGGTAGTTCCTGTGATTAGCCATTACTGCTCAGCTCCTATTGGGTATAGCGTGATGATATATAGCCTATAGTATTCCACGAACTAAGTACTATCCAACGCAAAAAGAATTTTTCAGTTTGGACCGGTAGTTCCTGAGATCAGCCATTACTGCTCCGCTCCTATTGGGTATAGCGTGATGATATATAGCCTATAGCACTCCACGAACAAAGGGCTATCCAATGCAAAAGAATTTTTCGGATAGGACCGGTAGTTCCTGAGATTAGCGCGTTCAAACAAAACCAAACAAA
>NW_023592981.1:0-28604 GCF_014839805.1 Manduca sexta
GAAACTGGTGTGTTACTTTTAATACAGATCCGTTTAGTTCATATGTCTAAGCTAACGAACATTCAAACATCTGCAAAAACTTTTACATATTTTATAATATTAGTAGATTAATAAGATTGAGAATACACAACACTTGAGATTAATTAAATGTTTTACAATTAATCGCTATAATTTTCCTTCGAACTTTACCAATTCAAATACCAATTATCGAAACAAAACAAACGTGAGAACTGATTACTGGTAAAACTTATTACATACGCTCGAATGATTTGCACGACGCACGTGTCCCAGCCCGCCAATTAATATATCAGTTAATTAAAACTATCAGTTTATTGTCGCGTGTTTAAAAGTTAATCTGTAATTGTTTTATGGAGTATTGTGGCTTTTGTGAAATGGGTCGGGGAATATATTGTATTAAAAGCACGTAAAGCCATTGGTCCTGCGCCTGATCTCTCCGGTCATGTCGTGCCGTCTCACCGGACTGATCGAAGGAACAGAGAGTGTATCTCCTGTATATTGCGCACACACTTGTGCACTATAAGATATCCTGCGTACTTGGCTGATTTCCGTTGAGATTGACCGACGTGGCCGAAAGAGGGTATCAATGACTTTCGTTGACTGACTTTAGGGTGGAACTGGCCGAACGTCCAGAGCACCAAATCGTAGTGAGGGTATCAAGGGATGTTGGGAGGTGTCACAGACTTGAACATTATCATCGACAGACTTGAACATATGATATGTTTTTGCCAGTAAAAATACCCTTAAAAAAATTGCTTATTGGTAAAGAATGATTTGTAGATAAGTTTGGGTAACAAAACAAAATGCATATTTAAGTCATTGTACTGTGTGAACTTGAAAAAGCCTTTATTTCGTAATCTCAGACAGACATTTATTTTCATAATGTTTGTGTGTGTATATTACATCAACATAATATTACATAATTCAGTTAACTTGTCATAAATGCAACTTAGTAAGACAATGATAAACAGTTTATTATTTATTGCTTACTTTCTAACGTTGTATTATGATATGTTTACGTTTTAGTTTCTATTATATATTTAAACCATTTATTTTTCTACACACAAATAAAACCAACAAAATAATGGTATACAATTATTGGTGGTAATCTACTGAACGGATTTTTATGACATTTGGTATGGAGATAGTTTAAGACCTTAGTAGGTTATAGACTTTCTATTCCGGGAAAATACAGGGTCATTTTGACACTGCGTTTCTAAATGAAAACACATACTTATATACTTGGAAATAACACTTTACCATAAGTTACATGAGCCATAGATGTAAAATAAAAAAGTTATAATTTCGAACAAAATAAATATTAATAAAAGTAACTTATATTTTACGCGCCCTACTGCCATTACTGCTTACTCTTAGATAATTCGTCGCAGCGGCAACATCAGACTTTCAGTCAGAAATACACCCACGCACACGCCATATTCGCATTAAACTACAACATGATCAAACATCAGAAAACTAAAACCAGGATTTTTAGTGAAAATATTCAGTATTTGTGGAAGATTTTTGGCACAATATCAGCAAGGGTGAAGACGAGTACCTATGTGGTTTCATTTAGTAACGCAATGTCAAAATGACCATGTATATAGCAGGACTTTTATCCCGGAAAACTCCTTCACGCGGGCGAAGCCGCGAGCAAAAGCTAGTTCTACATAAAGTAAGTCGGCTGAAATCGGATTAGATGGACCCGTCGCCACTGTAACTTACCCACTGGGTTACTTTTGGAAACTAGCATCATCGCTTAAAATTCTCTGCGATGGTTTCCTTTCAGAATATTGAGAGATATAATTTTGTAAAGAAGTATGAATCAGTAGTAATCCCAGCGTCATATGTAAGTGGATTTCATTATTTCCGAGTTCACAATTATAACCAGTTATTGGGCCTCGCTTGATAAGATAAGAGCTCTGTTGATAAACTTTGCCATATGTTTTGTACAACGCGCAATTTTAAGCTTTTCGCATTGTTATGTTTTCCGCAATAGTCATCACGCTATTATGAAATATCATCGATAAAGATATAAAATCGATTATAAATGGCGTATTTGCGTCTTCTTTAAAATAAGTATGTCATAAGGCGTATGTATTGAGCTGTCGACGTTTTATTAATAACTAGTTTTGCTCGCGGCTTCGCCCGCGTGAAGAAGTTTTCAAAATAGAAAGAATCCTATTACCTTCCCAGAGTCTTCAACTATCTCCATACCAAAATTTATAAATATCCGTTCAGTAAAATGAGAAAATCGATCACATACAGACCGACAGAAAAGGGGACTTTGTTTTATTTTATATATGCTTCGCCCGCGTGGATTTCGGACTTAAAAAATGGAGCCGGTCGCGAACGTTCAAGAATGTTCGTTTTACGAAGCTACTCGCTAGGTGATTCGCTAGCCTCTAGGTGCCAAGCAAGCCGCCTGTGCGTTCGCGACCTTATATATATACAGAAATAATCTTTATAGCATGATTCAGTATTCACGTATGATGGCTTATTATTAGCGTATCACATGTATAACTTTGGTGTTTCTATATCGATTTCTATGATTATTTTTATGGAATATTTAATAATGTTAACTTTTTTAATTAGGGATGACTGAGAGTGTTATAAACGTAAGAGTAGACAAATATAATGAGAAAGTTTCGAACTGCTAAGTTATCGGGAGTTACACGTGTTATTGTGAGTCAACTATAAAAGATAGACATATGCTGTCGTGGGATATTTTTTACATAATTTTAAGGAGAATATTTCCGTCATACATGATTTCTGTGTAGCTTTAACCATTAAGGTTGCACACGCGACGGAAGCTTAAAAATGGAGTAACTTCTCCCGTTTTCCCAACATTTCCCTTCACTGCTCTGCTCCTATTAATTGTAGCGTGATGAAAAGTATACTATAACCAGCACAGGAGTATGACAAATAATTGTACCAAGTTTCATTAAAATCCGTCGAGTAGTTTTTGTTTCTATAACGGTTATACAGACAGACAGACAGACAGACAGACAAAAATTTTACTAATTGCATTTTTGGAATCAGTATCGATCCCTAATCACCCCTGATAGTTATTTATTTTGGAAATATATTTAATGTACAGAATTGACCTCTCTACAGATTTATTATAAGTATAGATATAGATAAATATGAGCTAATGTGTCAAATTCCGCTCCTAGGAGCCAGAGAATACAGCATCGTGCTTATCAAACGTTCTGACTGTTAGTAAAAAATGCTGTTGAAATGTTAATTCGCGCCATTTCAACAGCATTCTTTTCTAATCACAAAATCTGATCACAATAATACTGTTACCCATGAGCGTAACAACATTATTGTGATCTGATTTGAAGGACACTATGCAGGATAATTACTAAACATTGTGATGGATAATATCTAACCTCTCCAAGTGTTATTTGAGGCGCTATCATTGTTTATTTACAGACGTATTTCTACCAGCAGCATATGATCTGATGTCGTAAAACGTGTAAACAAGCTGTTATGGTACAATTTACATCTTGTAATAAAATACATTTTTCGCAGGCACAGCCACGACTACATACCTGACGCGGAGCTGGAGAGGATACTCCGAAAGCGAGGGTCTGACTTCGACACAATGTTGTCGAACCACAGGCAGCAGAAGGCGTTCGAGGAAAATGTAGCTACCAGCCTGAAGGAGATGGGGCTGAAGGTCGAAATGGCTAGCAGGTGGGTTTTCAAAAATGTTACGTAAGACGGCTCAATTACAGAGTACTGACTCTGTAATTTCGCCGTCTTAACCATATTCATCGTCGGGGTACAAAAATGAGCCTGTGCCCCGTCGCTAAAAAAATATATTTTTTTACAAGGTCAAAAAAATAATTAGGCGCAACTCTTTCTTTCCTGGCGGGTGATCGGCTTGCGGCCCCTAGGTGACTGCGCCCTATTGCCACATATCCTTTACATCTTCGGGTGAAGACTGCCCTGCTCGGCCGCAAATACACATTGATAAAGTACTATACCACAATGAAAATATAATTTCGATAAATCGCCGAACAAGTTCCCTGAGTAAACAGCTCCCTTGAAATAAATGTTCTCAGATGCATTTACTCTTCAGTAAAAGTTTTCGTACCTTTTGTCTGTGGTCCGTATTTGGAAGTATTCCAAATGGACAAAAGTCCATTTTCTATAATAATAGTTTTGTTCGCCAAATGCTATATTGCGCGTATTGGCTCAGTATGAACTATTGTAACATTTTTATTAACAAATTTTGCCGTTTCGAGTGTTATGTTCTACCTATAGATCATAGTAAAAACCACGATTAATTGTAAAATAGTTTTAAAGAAATCATTACATAGATCATTCCCTATATAATGATTTCTTATGTTTCTTTGTTTTCTGCTTTCCCTCTCAGTAGTAGAGGAGGCCCGTGCCAAACAGTGAGACAATATATAATACAGGGCTGATATTATATAGATCATAGTGTTGACACTTTAAACGAAGTATGTAAGAGCAATTTGGCAGGTCGAAATAATTATAGTGTCAATCAAGAGAAACTGAATTCTTTTTGTAGAGATATGTTTTGTATAACGATGCACTAGTCAGCTGCAATGTAGTTGTTTTTTATCATTATCACATAACAAACCAGTTTTATAACGCGAGGCCTTGATGCTCAATTGGCGAGTTGATTGGTGGAATTGGTTGCAACCTTACGTAAATGTCACATGGCCTTATAGGGTTAATTGACCGAGAAAAATGTTATATCAGAATACTATATACATGAACGTAGCGATAAAATAAATCACGTAAAATAAGACTATTTCTCAAAATAAATGTACACAACGAAATAGATTTTACTAAGTTATATTACGATTTATTCTGCCTTAACAGATTCTTATTTGTTTTGATAAATTTATTCTGTATTTTATTTGATAGAATGCATGTACCAAGATAAACAAAAAAAAAAGAGAAATGAGACAGAAAATGTTTTAATACTATTTCGTTACGCACATTTATTCAGAGACATACTTATTAAATTTTATGTTACTTCTTAATAATATAATAAATCCGAAAGGTTATGAAAATGTTTGTTAGAAGCTATCAAAGACATTGCTGAACATGTTTGGATGACATTTGGCACATGGCTAGACCCTAAACTGGATTAAACATAGGAGACTTCTATATCCGAAAGCAGAGTGAGATTTTTATTAAGGATTTTCGCTTGGGTCGTCGCGAATAAGTCCTAGTTTTATTTATTACATAAGGAAGTTATTTTTGGTTTTCAATGTAACTTAATTTACGACCGATGACTGCGTCACATCATGTCTATCTTTGAACAAATATTAATATTTTTGTAAAAATGAAATACATAGTATTAGGTATGTAGTAGCATCATGTATTTCGTGCGTCACAACGCGGGTCGGCGGTACAGCGTACGCGGTGTAGGTAATTTTCAATAAAACTTCAATTGGCCAACCAGTGTAAACAAAATAGAGTCTAATTCTTACATACGCAATGTGAGTCAATTTGAAGATAAATCATAAATTATTTATTTATGTACTATTTAATGACATTATAAAAAATGCTCGCGAAAGTTGCGTACGTACCGCTGCGTAGTTTTTCCAATTAAATATCCTGTATGAATCCAGGCCATGCTTCATCTGTCTGCAAAATTTTATCTAAATCCGTTCAGCAGTTTCTGCGTTCACTTCTAACAAACATCTTCATAAACTCATTTACCGTAAGGTTAAGTGTAATGTTTGTTTACATTGTGTGCATGTTTCGTTGAACGAGACATTGTAGAGTCGAGACAGTTGCGTAATTATAGAATTACATCATATTATATACTTCGTGCTAGCTTTGGCTCTTAGATTCGCTCGCGTATGTCAGTTTTAGCGACCAAAATTTGTCGTTGGCACTCATAGAAATAGTATCTTCCTATGAATGGAAATAAGTCGGAATAAGTAAATGGTTTTGGGGAATACTTTCTAACATCCAAATCACAAATTGGACCTCCTTAATTATACTAAATATATTCTTACATTTTAAAAAACTAAGTCGTCCCGCTGCGTCTGTCTGTCGCAACTCGATTAACTCTTTCGAGTTAATCGAGTTTACTGAAATATTTTCATACAGTTTTCACTAATGGACGAAGTGCTTTAAGAGGAAGGTTTATTTGTATATTTCATTAATGTTTTGTAAGGTACAAAAATGTAGGCATACTCTCTGCTGCCAACTCGAAAGGGAGGCTAAACACTAGTACACATATAAATTAAAAAACAAATATATTTTGTAGTGTTTATTTATTTATTCTCTAATTATAGAATATGAAATATTCCATCCGTTTTGTAACATTAAGTATTTTTCCCACACAGTTATTTGTGACAAACAAACAATGCTTATCGTAATAGTGTTGCATAATGTATACTTGTTACTTTGTAATGATCGCCGGTACGAATGTACTTGATGTTAATTATAAATAGTATTTTTGCTAGTAGTAGGATATATTTTATATCCGCCCAGATAGCGACCACAGTACACAAGGTGCTACACCCGCTATAGTGGCCCTCGTAAGTGTCTCGCGTTCCGGGATCAGCCTGTGTATATCCGGTTCCAACAGGCGGGCATAATTCTGGCGAGTGTCGATGTTAATCATATCTTGACAGTCGCCATTCTATTGAAGTCCACTCCACTTACCATGAGATGCAGTGAAAGAAACGAATCAATGAAGTTATTTTTATCAGTTACTCTGCCACATTTCTTTCTTACTTGTCTTATTAATGGAGGAGTCTAAAATGATTATTTGAATGATTCCAAGTTCCACATTTTAGCTATTTTATACAATAAGTTTGAAGTTGGTTGGAATTTGTTCAAAAAAAGGTTCAGCGCCCATATTAAAAGCGGACATGTCAATTGCAACAGTTTCTGCTTAGAAAAAAAGCAGGTTCCCAAATACTAAGTAATATTTTTTCTTTACCTTCCACCTATATGTACCACTGTTCATAATATAATTTATTTCCAGATTAACATATAACGAAGACATGATCAAATGGTGCGACGTGGTGGTGCCGTGCGGCGGCGACGGCACCTTCCTTCTAGCTGCTTCTAGAGTTAGAGACGCAAAGTGAGTATAGCTGTCGCCAAATCACTTGACCGGTCTGAAGTTGGTAACGTTACATGCCTGTCAGTATTTAATATCTAAAAACTACCGTGCACGTGGAAAAAAACAATAGCTTTTGCTTGTAACTATCTTCGGTTTATTATTTAGTAGGGGAAAATAGGGGGTCTAGGGACGGTAAATTTGAGCTCATGTCTTCATACCCAAAAGGTTAGTTAGTGCATCTACATTGATTCATAAGTTTATTTTAGTTCCATGATGTGTTAAGCGAGCCTTTATGGGCACAATTTTGAATTCCATGTAAAACAGACATGATTTTTCGGAATCGTAAATTTTTTTTTTGTGAATATGATTCATTTGAATGCTGTTAAAATACAAATATCTTTCGTTTTTTGTTAATATCCATACTGCACATATACACTAAAATGTGTTGCAGCAAATTAATATTTCCTTATTATTTTGTCGACAGTAAACCAGTGATAGGCTTCAACAGCGCCCCGCACAAGTCGGTCGGGCGTCTCTGCCTACCCACTTGGTGTTCTAATGACGTGAAGGGTGCGCTCCACGCTCTGAAGGAGGTAAGTGTTGTTAGGTTTGAACCTTGTATCATTAACAAATGTTGTAAGTAGAGTTATACTGCAAGGGCGGGATATCTAGTAAATCTCCCTATTCATGTCCTTATTCTGGTCTTTAGAATTTGGCAAAGTCCCCCACCATTTCGCCATTGTCTATGCTCATAAATAATAATTTAGTATAACCCACCAATCATTTGCCAGGAATTCTAAAAAATTAAACATTCGAATATAGAACATCGTTTGTAATTGTAATGTAACAAATATTTGAATATCGAACATAGTTTGTAATTGTAATGTCACAAATATTTGAATATCGAATATCGTTTGTAATTGTAATGTGAGAAATATTTGAATATAGAACATCGTAGCAAGTGTCACGTGACGCGTGCTCTGTGGCGCCACCGCCGACATTCAATGTAACTTAGCGCCGAAGTGTTTGGTCGCAGGGCCGGTTCCGCTGGATGCGCCGCTCGCGGATACGCACCACCATCACCTGCGAGCCGAAGCTGATCGACACCATCGCGCCTGTTGACCTGCACACGCTGCACTATTGCAGGTAGGTTTCATAGATGACAATGTCAAACATAATTTTCCCGTTCTTACGTTGTACTCCAATAACTTATGTTAATTTCTTCCACTATTACGTGGAGCCGTAGAATGAAAAAGGTGATCTTCATTACCAGGACACTTAAAAAATAATTAGTTTCTAGATTTTGTCATCTCTTATAAGATGTTGATTAAAAAATAAAATATTGGTACAAGGTAACATTTTTTCAGATATCCTCCAGTGCCAAATACAGAAGAGAACCAAGAAGCTAGAGCGTCACAGCCGAACAATCCAGAACAAAACCCTAAACTCGCCACTAAAGTACTCCCGTATTTGGCTCTCAATGAGGTAATTCACTTTTGCATTCCATATAAAAATTATACTAAATTCGTTCTTATTGCCTAAGAACATCTATACGATAAACACACCTAACATTAGCACACATTTTATATAAGAGAAATAATCGAGGTAAAAGTGCTACAAAACCTGGACCCAATTATGGACACCTTTGTCAAACAACGATTTAGACATCTACCGATATGTAACATCTCAGAATAAGAACAAGCATAGAAGGAATCTAAATTACCCTCATATACTTATCCTATTTTTTCAAATAGGCCAAAACCGTTGAAAAGAACGAGACAAATATTATGTTGCTAAGGTCGGCTTGCGTACACTTTAAAATAACCAAATGGTTACCTTTGGTCCTCTTTATGATGCCAAATTAAAATGCAAATAAAATGTCAAATGTTCCAACTTGCCAATCCCAAACAATGTCACAAACGCGCCCACACAATTTAGTTATGTTATACTTCAGTGCGTGCTTTTCAAAAGTGGCTACATGTTTTGTAATATTTTTGTTGTTAATTTTAATAAATACACAGTGATAAAGCGGTAAAATATAGCCCTAGGAACAAGCAATGGCCTGCGTTATTGTGGGGTGTAAATCTCATTCTTCTCGTAAAGAAAATGAAACTGAAATCATCAGCTTCCATCGGTGAGTAAACAAAAATCGAATATATTTGCTTAAACCCTGTATATAAGTGCAAAAGTGTTATTAATTATACTTTATTATGCTGTAGTCATATTATAATCTGCTGTTGGCCATTCGATCCAGTCATTATTAAGTATTTTTCATTTTTTACCCAATTTACGTAGTCGTGGTCAATAGTGTTGTGCTGCATATTCTGTCGATAACATAGATGTTAGTATATTGTAGTTTACTATTTTGAATAAATTGCCTTTTACTTTCAATGTATGGTGGTGTAGTGGTAAAAGCCACTTGGAAACCGTGCGCGAAGGCTGGGATCGAGGAAACTATCTGATTTTCATAGTGTGTTTCATACAATGTGTTTCATTGCAGATTCCCCACAGATGATGCTATGAGGCAAAAATGGATCGTTTCCATAGCTCGTCCCAATTGGCATTGAAAAAACAGCACCGTGTTTGCTCTTAGCATTTCGACAAAGTTTTATTAACATTGAAATAAGTTATCAAACATATGTGACATGAATGATACCGGTGTGTTTTAATTTTACTGTCCCATTTTAGTAGCTTTTGTCAAATCACACCTCTTGGGTATCTTTTAATCCCTTACTGCGTACTGGCTTTCTCCTAGACGAAATTCCGGCCGATTTCTTGTTTGTTACAGCGGTTTCCATTCCTTCCGAAATTTCTAACATTTTCTTAATTTAATAATCTAAATGCTAGACCATTTTTGTGTGAATGATATTGGTATGTTGTAGTGATGTTTTGGTACTTGAATACCAAATCAGGGTTTTGATATCTTTTTTAGCCTCTATCTAAAATAGCAATTTGCAACGGCTTGTAGTTGACTGACCGAAAAGTGTTTATTTTAGCAGGTCTGTGAATTTACCATAGCCGATAGACAAAGCATTTATCGATATCGATAAGATGTCAGAAGGGATCGCAACACAATTAAATTTCTTGCTGTCTAAGACAGAGTACGCTCAAATGTCATAGTGTTACTTCTATGCTTGTCATTGTTCTGAGTGTAACATAAATGTCAAAGGTGAAGAAAAAATTGTGTCACATTCAATTTTAAAAATAGAACAGTAAAATGTTATAAATCCATCCGCACACGCGACTTATTTGTTTACACAACGACATAACATGTGTGGTTAGGCTCTATGTGTTTGTTCCTTCGACATGCAGTAATAATATTTGCGTTTTGTTATCACTTTACATAATATTTATGGAAGTTGACGTAGTTAATTGTCCGTAATAAAAAGGCGCTTAATGTCTAGGTGGGGTAATTGAAGGAAATGTTGGTTGCTTTTTATCTTTTTTTCGTTTGACAAGAACGGGAATTAAAGTCTATACAGCCAAGTTTTACATTGCAGATAAGTTATTTTAGCATGATGAAATATATGATAGATATTATAATTGATATCGTAAATTCTTATCAATGTAATTTCAAATAATTGACTTACAGATAGCTTGTCTTATTTTTTAAAATGATGACATAGTACCCTTATATTTCGAAATCCACGAAAATGTATCTAACATTTTTACCTATCTTTCTTTTATTAGTGCGTCATATATACCCATCTCTTTCTCCCATTCGCAGGTGTTCATAGGCGAGAGCGTGACGTCACGAGTATCCCTACTGAGGCTACAGATCGACAACGGCCAGTGGACGCACACGAAGAGCTCCGGTCTGTGTGTCACCACGGGTACGGGAAGCACATCATGGCATTTCAGGTAATTACCTACATATAATATTTTATATAATTCTTCCACCTGATTTTAGGCCACTCCAGTGCGAGGCAACTATTGTTTTTTTTTCAAACACGTAGCAAGGTTTTGTATTAGTTTTTATGAATTTCAATTCTTTTTTTAATTCTTAGCATAAAATAATCATGAGGTTTTTCGTATACTGCAATCGGTTTGAGTTGGTATGCATGTTGAAATTTTGGTATATTACAGAATTTAGCATAACATTCATCTATATGAAGACAGTGCAATGCCATGCAATACTTTATTGTACAAATCTCTGGTTATTTATGGGTAGGCAGGGACTATTATGGAAGCAACATTCAAATCAATCACTTCTGTTTTCCAGTATCAACTGTCTCCGTACACACTCCGTGCTGGAGCTGATGAAGATCTTGTCTGAAGACTTCGGCGTGAACCTGGACACTAGGTTGGAGAAGGCGCGCGAGGTCACCGAGAGATACAACGAGAAACTCATGTTTCCGCCAGGTATGGGGTGAAAGCGTTCCATTGTTGATATTGGCTTACAGGAGCTGAAGTTGTGGGTATGAGGGCCAGATAATGAAGTTGTTGTAGCTGAATATGTCAGGTCAGGTGGTGGTCAATGACCATGAACGCCTATAAACAATTCATGTGTAATAATCTATATATCTATAAAAGAAAGTGGTGTTAGTTACACTATTTATAACTCAAGAACGGATGAACCGACTTGGCTGAAAATTGGTGGAGAGGCAGCTTAGAACCAGGAGACGGACATAGGATACTTTTTATCCCATTCCCACGGGAACGGGGCGTGACATAAGACGTGGTATAAGAAAGCAAAATTTGGTATGGAGATAGTATAAGACCCGGGGAAGGTTATAGGCTACTATCCCGGGAAAATATATAGTGGGACTTTTATCCCGAAAAACTCGTTCACGCGGGCGAAGCCGCGAGCAAAAGTTAGTTATATATAAAATAATTGAATTTTTTGATAATTTGTGGGTTCGTACATTTTGGCACGCCCGTCTCCAATTTGTTTCGTAAAGGGTTTGTGTAATATATGTATATGTGTTGCCTAGACTCGGAGCAGCTGGCGTACTCGGTGCGCGAGTACATAACGTTCGAGGAGTGGCCCGCGCCGCGCGGCCTGCGCGTGCGCGACCGCGCCGCCAGCGTGCAGGTCAAGAGCCACTGCAGCGACGCAGGTACTACTACTTATTAAATCTTTACTGCACACCGAAATAATCTACGTTATATTAAAAATATGAGAGGTGGCCTAATTGACGGTCTTATTGCTTACAGTAATTTACTTAACGAATTCTCATAGTAAACATTTTTGAAAGCTTCAATGGAGATTAAATGTAAAAACATGTCATAAATATATATAAAAATCAACATAACTTTATGTCCACATTAAAATGTATAATTTATTCGTTTCTCACACTTATTTTTTCTAAGTTTACAACGAACGAACGATGTGTTTAAAAACAACTATACGCATATCTAGAACCAAGACTGCTCAACTTTATATTCAATAATATTCCGTGAACAGGTCTAGTGGTTGACGGTAGCGTCTCTTTCCCGTTCAATGATGGTACAGAAGCGCAACTCGAGATCCACCCGGAAGACTCCCTGATGACAGTGCACATGGACGACGCCTTACCATATTGACTGTAGAAAATTCCTAAAACTACAAATCGTTTTGAAATAACGAATAAATTTTATCCTCAGAATAATAACAAGCATAGAAGGAGTCTAAATTGTCCGCATATACTTATCCCATTTTTTCAAATAGGCCAAAACCGTTGAAAGAACGAGACAAATATTATGTTGCTGAAATCGACTTGTCGGCCATTACGGTCACCTCTATGATGCCGAATTAAAAAGCAAATTAATGTCAATTGTTACAACTTGTCAACGCGCAAACACAATTTAGTTACGTTATACTTGTGCCAGAAGGAATCGCAACAAAATTAATTTTTTTGCTGTCAAAGACGGTTTACACTCAAATCTATTAATATTACTTCTATGCTTATTATTCTAAGATTTTATCATAGTAAGACACGTACTCGAGCTGTCATTACAGTCGACATGACTTACATTAATGACTTATTTTTTTACGGTAATGACTCGTACAAGCTTGAGCAATCATTACAAAATGTCTCATGGGTTAATGCTTGACGACTTAGTTTCTAACACAATATCATAGTATTTTTCGATTGAGCTTTCGGATAATATAAAAATTGAATTGAATATTAATGGGTTTACGAATTACATCAATTATCATTTCGTTGGTTCACTATGACAAGGTCGTATGTTAATTTTTATTTATGTTGCAAAAATGATATATCAAATGTTCATTTTGGTAAAAATCTGAAAAGATAATAACTTATGGTTCCTCCTTGTTTATTGTTCGGGATTATTGGAAACTTTTCACTGAAAAAAGACTTAAAATTATGTGATTTATATATTTCAATTTGTACATCATATATAACATAGAAGCTTGTAATTGTGAATCAGCGGTTTATTTCAAATAATACGCAACATTTTTTTTTTCTGCATCTGTAATTGAAAAATACTATAGCACTACGATATATGTAATAATATATTAAATAAAAGTTTTTAAGAAATAGAAACGTTTCAAGATTTAAAATCATAGATTATAAATGTCTGTGACGCCCTTATTGTTCATTATAGGTGTAAACACATGTTACCAGCCTAAAAAAATAATATTCCCAGGCCACATTCAGTCATTTATGTCAACTGATTGTGTGTAATTAACATGAGATCTTAATCCTTTTAGTTATAAGAATAGTTTTATATTGTCTTTAATGGATTGTTTTAATTATAAATAGTTTAATGTTATTCAAAAGTGCCGTCAGCTTTATTATTGACTGACATAGTTAAAACATATAGAAAAATTTAACTTTACTGTTTAAGTGTGACTGCAATCTAATTAAAACTTTATACGGTTTAGAATTACGGATAATATGGAATCCATATTTTAAATCACGATAATTTATGCCTGGATTTTAGTATAAAATAGGTTTTTTAGCTGGCAATATTAGAATAATATGAGTGCTATATAACTTCCAATTTAGTAGAAAATAATTAATTGGCAACAATTTACTTTGGGGACAGTTGATATCTGTATAAGCTTGTTGCTGCAGTTTACAGAAATATATTCGTTACTTATATTGAAAATAAAATATTACAAAATGTAACAGTGAATATGCCTTAAATATTTTGTATTTCTCGTAGAATAGAGTAATGTGTCGTAGTAACTATTTAAAAATTTGCTTTAATGAATGCAGTGTTGGAAGTTGTTGGAAGATAGACTTAAAGGTTTAGAAATGAACAAAGGAATTACAATATCGAAGTTCTTGTTAATAAGAAATGAACAGCTTTAACTATACAAGTTATTCGTTTTTACGTATTTGAATGTGTTTGCAAGTTAAAATTATCATTTTACTGGCATGTCTACATTTTAAAGTCTATGGTAGAAATTGAAAGTATTGAAAGTATTTGCAAGAGATAGTCTGTGATTGGTTCGGGGAAGGTTTTCTTTTTATTATTTTATTTTGTAAGAATAAAATTAGTAAGACTGAAGGTATGTTTAGTTGATAAGTATCTTTTTGTATTTGCTTTGTGTTTACATATTCGTTTTTAATTTTAACATACTATTTTGTGTATTGGTAATATGAAATCTAAAAAGTAGTGCACAATCAATAGATTAAAATAAATTAGAATACCTGTCTATGCCTTTAGATATCTGCAGAAAATTACAATTTTCCTATACAAATTTTCATGCGATTTTCATCAATGTGGTGCAAATTTTCTCCAGATAACTAAGATATATTTCTGGACATTCTACTATTTCATTTATATGAATGGTTGTAAACGTATTGAATACCCAGTGATTTGAAAGTGTTAACCTACTTGTAACATCTTGCATTCAATTATTTGTATATAAACATCACACAATATTCCTATTGCATTAATAGAAAAATTTAATAGAAAAATAATGCTATCTGATCAAGTATCCAGAATGAATTGTTGATCCTATCTAAAGGAGCACGGTGCCTTTTCATTGCTCCGTTCTACCGCGCACGTGGAAACTATGGAAAGAACTCCCAGCATCGGGCTTCCTCGAGTGTTATGAATTGTCCTTTAAAAGAGGCTTTAAAAGAGTGCTCACCTCCGGGTAGGCAACGGCTTGCAGTGCCTCTGGTTTTGCAAACTCCAAGCGAGTACCTTGCACGTTCAGTCATTCAAACGTATTAGAAATTATTCCCTCCTAGCCAAATTTCAACCACAACAGCCAATCTCAGCGGAGAACAGCCAGGTATACAGGAGAGGATGGAGATGTGCGGCGGATGCTGCATACCATCAGGCGATTTTTATTCGTCAGCTACCTCCGTGGAGAATATTTGTTTATGCCAATAAGTAGGTTGCTCAATTCATAGTACTGGTTATAATCTGAGTTCTGCGTTTACGACATAGCTACAGTGTCCATATAACAAGCGATAATGTAGTAGTTAATATATTTATTGTTTGTAAATAAATTTTGTAGACTATTTGTATTTTGCATTTGTACTGTTTATTATACATCACATGAATATAGAAATGTTATGGAGCAAGTATTTTATTTAGAATTTTCCTCTGACTATATTTGCACTTGGCGATGTAAATCTTGTTTGTGGTTTGGTTGCTTAAAACAAACTGCTCCTACATGCAAAAAAGCTTATTACTTTCCAAACCATTTATGGCAATATTTAATATAACCATCTAAGAAAGAAATTGGCTTTATTAAGTTAATGGGTCAAAATAAAACACCACTGTCCTATCGAGTAAGTATATTTGTTAAAAAAAAAACAGAATCGCACTCATCCCGTCGGTGCAGTTCCAGAACCCCATTGTAATTAAAATAATTAAAAACATTAGTGTACCACCAATGGGGTAATTATGAAACATGCCGACAATTCGTTGTTACGAACAAAGCAGAAAAAGCAACTTAAAATACAAGCTTAGTAAAATAGCACCCAAATGGACGGACTTACATAAACTTAAAAATATGGCATCCATGATAAAAATAGAAACTGTTATAACGACTGTAGTTTTTCTACCAGCAGCTGAAAATACCATTCTTTAGAAAACTACACAAAATTATTTATATTCCAAAACTATATTTTTGAATGTCAAATTTTATTTAATAAATTATTTGATTCTATTGTATTTGTCGTTATAAACTGTTTCGTATGAAAGTCTTAGCCTGTACTTCAATAATACATCGTGAATCCGTGAAGGAATAGAATCCCACCACCGTCGAAGATATGAAACGCATTTCCAACTGAAATCATTAATTTCGCAGTATTATTACTGATTTTCGAAAAAGTAAATAATTTAGTAGTTTTTGAAATAATACACTGGTAACACATAATCGAATATATTTCTTTCCTAGAAACTGCTGCACTGTCATTTGACCAATAATAATGTGTTGAACTAACAGTATTTTATAAAAACATTTAAGATATAGGATTTCAGTTGGACTCTACAGCTTTCCACTAAAAGAAATTATATTACCACAGGACAAATATTCGAGGTTATAACTATATAATTACGTAACGGAAGGCAACCATTAAATACGCGTTAAAATATTACAGCGCATACAAAACTAAATTAAATCCGGGACAGATAGAATACACAAATTATCACATAATTATTATAAATATTACCTTTGAAACTACGGAACGATTAAAACGTACGTAAAATTCCCATGAATCATATTTATGGGCAATGCTTGAGATTGTGCCGTAATTTTAGGAACTAATTTTTAGGGTCGACATTTTAAACAATAGTAAAATGGGCCATCAAAATTTTCAAATTTTCTTCACACCAACCTATGCAATTCTCATGCTTTCCTTGTACAATTCTTAATCGTTCCATGTTATGGTACATGGTATTAATTCTTAAATGGTAATCCCTTAACTAGGTTGACTCAATCGTTGTGGAATGAACACAACGTATTCGGTATACCATAATAATGGCAGTGCAATTTGTCATTAGTGTTTCGCCCTAATTTACAAACCATTAAAAAACTACTAAAGTAGAAAATGAAAATTTTATTGGCAACACTTTGCCATAGCCGAGCGTACAAAACTTAAAATATACCATTGATTTTGTATATAAACAAATCGTGTAAAAATATATGGAATACGCCCAGCAAAATAATTCGATGCTTCATGAAATAGATATAATGTAATTTTAATGGCACGATCGACAAACACACAGACACGATAGATGACTTGTTAAATACCAAATTATTTGTTATTATCTATAAGAAGTTTAAGTACACCGGTGCCGACATCTTCAGATAGTCCATACAATGAATCGAAAACGAAATGCGAAGGCACGACCATTGTACACTATCGAGATCGATTTTCACAATCAACCATCCTAAACCAATTATCGATTAACTCACAATCACTATAAAACCGAGAGTTGAAATCGATTTTAAACTTCAACCGACTACATTCGATTGATTTAAATCACAAACGATCGTTCTAACCTATTGCCTTATAATCGATTCACAGTGTTGTACTTTAGCTCGTGTGTGAGTAACCGGTGTTGGTGTAAGGTCCGCTGTACAATGAGCTGCCGGTGCGCGAGTACGTCTTGGGGTTGCGTCTCCTGGCTAGGATGAAAGCGATGGCAGCGATGACGCAAATCATGAGGATCACGCCCGCGATGCAAATTCCTATTGCGAAGTTCTTTTGGGAGATGCAGATTTCATCTTCTTTCTGTGAAAAGAGATTTTTATATGACTTAATACTTGTTAATAAAAAAACCCTTTAATTATAATCAGATACCATGAAGAACTACTAAACTGCTAAACAAAAAAATATTACAGCATTATAATTAATATACGTATCAATAACTAACTACCCAACCCGCAACCGGTATACCTAAAATATTTGACAATTACTCAGAATTACCTTTTCGCTAATGACTTCGTCATTGTCGGGCGAGTCTACCTCGTTGACGTAAAGTCCCGAGAACAGCTCCACGGTGGCCGGCGATCCCTCGTCATCATCCGTGTCGCGCCGCACGCGGTTCGACTTCACTGTACACGGCTCCTGTTGTCATGGAGAAATAAAAGGCAACCATCACAACTGGGATTAAATGGAAACTCATCAATATTGTTACGCCTTATTTACCAATACGCTAAACTAATATACGTATGTACTACCTAATATGGAACAGGTAGCGTCTTGAGTATCAGATGTATGGTCTCATTATTTGCGATCAACTAAGTGACTGATAATAAACATAACCAATATAGAAGTGTCACTTTAAGTTAAGTTTACCGTCTTTTATATTTGCAAAAATAGAGAAAGAAGGAGTTGTACAGAATCGACACTATTTTTAAAATTAATTTATATTTTACCATTAAGTGCAACACAATCCTTTAACGATAGGAATAAATCATCAGTTATCGTTACTGGATATTGCTTTTCTAAATCAACACCAAATGAACGCACGTATTCACAAACATTACTTACTTACTTTTCGCAGGATAGCCCTTGCAGTGTTGTAATTGTTTAAAATTGAGATACAGCTTAACTTTTGAATGCTGGTGGTAGGATATATTTTATATCCGCTCGGATAGCGACTACCGTACACAAGGTGTTAAAACCCGCCATAGTACCCCAGGTAAGTGTTGTGTTCCGGGATCAGACTGCGTATATCCGGTTGTAACAGGCCGTAGGGGTAATTAATTATCCTTCGTCAGACAACATTATATTGGACCCCACTCCACTTACCATCAGGTGCACTTTGCCATGCTTGTAAAGAAAAGGCTATCGGAGAGAGACCCGCATCACAGGACTTTTATGCGTCCTAATAGTATTCTTTGTGAAGACTGGTTAGAAAACTCACGCAGTCGTCAGGGTGCTTGAGGTCACAGAGCTTGACCGCACATGTGTAGTACACGCTGGCGGTGTAGGGGAACTTGTGAGCCGCGAACGTGACATGCGCCTCCTGTTTGTCGCTGCTGTACTGGAACATGCCCATTATGTCGCCGTCTAAGGGACATCTGTGGGAAAATAAATCAACGTCACAATACCTTGCACTTACTGTAGTACATTATTCAAATTCGTTTCTCAAAACAAAAAAATGTATTTTATGATTTTTAACACATCACAGTGATCATGTGGATGAAAAATAACAGGTCCATTTGGCCCCAAAAAGTGAGAATTTTTACATGTATTTATGTGTTAATACGCGTAACTACAAAGACCCAAATCACTCTAAATCCTTTCATCACTAACTGTGGATTTAAAGTTTTTAAACCATCACTATCCAAGCAAAATGTCCTAATTGTTATCCTAATTTTACCCATTGTCAGCGATCAGTGTGAGCTCAGTCCAGCCGAGTCCGTCTTTAACTGCGCACTGAGACACGAGCAAGCCGTATTGCCGTTGTTTCTCCAACGACACGACGAGGGTAAGAATGTCCCCGACATGCACTGTGGATGCCACCTGGAAAATTAAGTCAACAGTTAAAACCGTAGTTCAGCGTTTAATTTAATTTTATTTACATAAAGAAATATCGGAATTAAGGCCTTGTTACATGACTTCTGAGTGAATGCTATTCTGAGTAAATGTTACTCGTCACATTAATGTATAAGTACAAGCCGACCAAATACAAAAGCCACACTGTAATCTATGCTCCAAAATAAATGGTTATAAAAAGAGTACTATCTACATTAGCTGTTTAAAATTATAACTGCCAAATATAATTTATATGGAACTTGTAGCAGAGACCTTAATAGGTAAAAAATATATGAATTAATTTTAATTTATAGTACAGAATAACTAACGATCATAGTATCAAATTTATAACAAATTACAAAATTAAAACATATATAATTTTAAATTTAAATATGTTTTGAAATGCTACTGGAATCATTTAAAATGGAAAACCCTAAAAGATAAAAACGAAGGACAATGGAACCTCGAGGCTCGCTTTATGTAGATCTATCTAAATTACTCCGTTTTTATTATAGTTTTAGTACATAATTGTACATGTTTATCGTATGAATGTTGCGTTAGTGTGTAACATAGCAACAGTTTTGAGGATTTCTTATCGTTGTTTTCGTGGTTTATCACATAATATAAATGCAGTAGAGGATAGTATGCATTATGTTTATTCTATGTAACATTGTGAGTCGCGCGCGCACATCTTTATTCGTCGTTAAACAAATAATAACTCCTGACACAGAAAACACATCTAAAAATAATAAAATAAAATGTGTTTGTTTCTCCTTTAACCTTATTGTAAGTACCTAGTATTATTTTAACCTTTGAGGAAGTATCTTCATTGCCCCAGTCTGGGGTCCGGTCTCCCGACGCGAGGGCATTTGGGTAAAAATATTGCTAGGTATTTATAATAAAGTTAAAGAATAAATAAACAAATTTTTTTTAGAGGTATTTAGATATATGTTTTTCGACATGGGGATTTTTTAAATGATTTATTTCAAACATTTTAAATATTATTTTTCTCTTAAAGATGCCTTGATCATAATTTATATAAATTCCTACTCTTCGAAACCATACTTATGAGCCCAAACACGCGGTATTTGCTATAAGCTGCATAGATGTTGGGTATTCCGCAGAATACTTGATGCTACAGCATCAGCACAAGGTTGTAAATACCACCGAAATAACAGCACTTCAAATTTAACATTAATCGGACTTGTGAGGTATGAAATGAGCTGATGATCTTCAAACCCCTGAATATTCATAAAATATGACTATTAAAACCATTTCGATCACATCAGCTTTCAAACAAAAATACCGCTTCAAAATCGGTCTTTCTGTTTGGGATCTATGATGCCACAAACAGACATACAGATTACCCTAAACTTGCTCCCCGCTTTTCCCATCTGGGCTTAAAATGAGTGTTCTCTGTAATATTGTGATCATGCCTTTTGTCCAGTATCTATGGCAGACAGGCAAGGCAGTGAGAATGCAGTTCATCATCAGGCGCTGAGATTCAGGACCACATTAGGTGAGTTGTTTTGACGTATATATTCGTTTTGATTGATTTCCGTCGTAGTATTGTATATCTTCCGATTTGTGGAGACGTGAATAATAACTATGTGTTAAAAGAATGCGTCTAAAAATATTATCATGTTACAATATTGTTATTTCGAAATTCAACATTCATTATTAGGAAAGTCTGGTGGTATTTCGAATTTTATCCGCTGTTTGCTCATCGATTTTATTGTGTATATTATATTATTATATATACAAATATGTTTTCGTTAGCAAAATACAAAAATTAGAGAACACGTATTTTGTATGTATTTTGATCGCGGTGTTTATATGCTAATGCGTGTAACGCATGTCGTCTGGACAGGATCTTATTAAAACAAAATAAACTTTATTTTAAAAAAAACTTAATCGATAAAATCGTATGAATAATTGAATAATGAGGATAACTGCTTACTTCTTTATTTTTGGGGTCCCCTTTGAATATCTTCATGGATATCGAGGGCAGCAATCCGGAGTCCTCGTCATATTCTTCACTGGAAAACAATATTTTTTGAAATTATATTATCGTGCTTAAATCTACGTTTATCTTTCTAATTAATATAATTGCAAATTCATACATTTTGCATACAAACGAAAGGGTCCTATCACTTGAGCTGTTAGATTTGATTACAATTATATTAATTTTCATCCGTGGTGCTTTACTGGTGGCACTTTACATAACTGGCTTATCTAGTTTTAAAGGTCCCTATACTCCAGGTTAAAATGCCCTCTTTATTCATTATTTTGTCTTCTGCTTTGCTGTGGAGGGAAGTGGAGACCAATTATTTATTGGCACAATATCTTATACACCAATAGAGCTTAAACGAAACGGTAGTAATAGTCATTAGTTATCTAAACATTCCTTTGAAACTACTAAAACTGAAACTACTAAACTAATGTAATTGTTTATAATATTGCGGTTTGTAGTCATTTAGATCAGCGGTCGGCAACACGCGGCCCGCGAACGTTCTGTTTGTGGCCCGTGATTGTTTTGTAATATGGGTTAAACATCAAAATAAATGTATTAAATTAAGAGTAAGCGTATCTGAAGCAGGATTTCTAGATTTAATGTTATACGTATGGCCCGCCTTTAGTTAATTTTGCCATCTTGTGGCCCTTGCCTACCAAAAGGTTGCCGTCCTCTGAATAAGATGACTGAATAAATATTTAAATTAAACTATTTTACGAATTTTATCGCGGTTTTAATATTTTACTTTTCTCCCGACGTTTTGAAGACTTTGCAGCCTTCATGGTCACGGGGGGGACCGTAACGTAAACTTAAGAAATCATTATGACTGAATACAGTCTATCTCCATACCTGCTAGCGACGTCGCTGGAGCTCAGCCTCTCGGCTCTGGGCCGGTAGACGTGGAAGTGTGTGAGGTCGCGCCTTCGATACCGGCAGCGGACGTGGTACCCCCTCCCTTGACCAGTCACCAGCCTTAGATGCGGCTGAACTATGATGTTGTTGTAGTACTCAACCGTACCATCATCCTGAAAAATATCATTAACTTTAATACGTGTTAAAAAGATATATGAACATTCAGAATAAGAAGGAAAGGATATTATTGAAATAGTAAAACAGGCTTCTATTTTTGATTATTTAGAAATACGTATATTTAATATTGAATATAATCAACAATGGCCAAGTGACTAAAAATTTAAAAGGGAAGGTGGATATTTTTGAACGATTTCCATTACCTAATTGATGTTGTATATGCGCTACTTGCAAAAGTACTTAATTTAAGTAAGCTAAAATCCTTAGCTGTTGATAACTGATAGGATTCTATTGCTTTCTTTATCAAAATGCTTGACGTAAAAATGTGACAAAACAGTGATAAGTTTCAACATTTCATAATGCTTTAGGAAAGGAAGTACCAATAATCGGTTTGGACCTCCAATGGCTATATGCGAAGTGCATGGTGGGAGTATAATGAAGCGATCCCAGCGCACGCCTTGGCATATATTTACAACTTGTATACATATATCTGTTTAAAGCAGAAGGTAATCTATCGGTTACTTCGAAAATTCCTACAATTTGTTTCGTATTTTGTTCGGAGGCGCTGTTGTCGTGCACCTAACCAATAGAATTTATCTCTAATCCCATCACAGAGTTCTCAACATCGAAGGTCTAATTCACAGTAATGGGCAATAACCATTCGGTTCCCATTAGTCCTATCTTAAGGTTACATCACGAATACGCGCCACAACAATATTATAATTCAATACAGTAAAGTAATTTCCTTAGTTTATTGTGCTGTGCGCGCCGGATGTGACGTCATCTCCCCCTATTGTTCGTCGGGGCCCCTGTCCAGGGGTCCGATCACAAAAAATCGTTTTAATGTCGAACGGTCGACTTTGTTTTTTCGGTCAATATTATATTGATTCTAGGTTACTGAGTTGGTGAAATAAAGGAAGAAAATAAAAAAGGAAGGTTTATAGATGGACGGAAATAATATTCTTAGTTTTTTGCGATAACTTTTGACTTTTAACGATTTTATATTTTAGGAGCTATTATAACAGTTTCTTTTTTTCTGTTCTGCAGAAGAACGAGATTTTTTAATATTGGCTTTAGACTGTACCGTTACCTGGTTATCATTAGTGACTAATAAGTACGATATCATTGATTGTGTGTTTCGTCACATAAAAATATATTTTAAACACTATTACTTTGTCGTTTAAAGTAAACTCAAACAATCTTCAATGTTGTATTCATATAAAAAACATATAAAAATATTTAAGCCCACCCAGCATTTACAAAAACATCGCAAAGATTTTTTAGATCCTCATGCAGTTTAAAGCTATAACAGTTTTATTATTTAAAAAAAGAATAACAGCATTTATGCGAAAACATCGACACAAAACCGGTTGATCTGCATAAACAGAGTTTCAAATCTTGTTTGTGCATTTTTATTTAGACTTAAGGCAGACTTTTATGGCATTTGTGCCTCGCACTAAAATGGTTCCTTTATAGTTTAGATATTAAGTGCTGTTTTCAAACACCAATAACTGCATACATTGCAGGCTCTATTATAATATATCGTCAAGTTTAAAAAGAAGGTCGGCATATTTTAGGTCCGTATCAAATACTTCTATATCTTCTACAATAAAATTCTAGAATTTGATTCGATACACACGATGTAAAAATTATTTTATTACATTAATATCTAACGTTAAAATAAATTATCAAGCTATGAGTAATTTGTATGCAAGCGTATTATTCGAACGTCTTAAGTGTCAAATACAAAATGTTTTTCGCAAATTTAATCGGTCTCACATATTTATAAATCACAACTATAATGTTTATTGCAGTACAGACCAGAGTCGAAATAATTACTCAAGTTTTAACCAGTTTAGTTTTATCAGTGGTAGGATATATTTTATTTCCGCTCGGACAGTAGCCACCGTACAAAAAGTGTTCAAACCCACCATACTAGCGCACGTAAGTATATCGCGTTCCGGATCAGCCGGTGTATATCTGGCAACAGGCCGGCATTATGTCGACTGTCGAGGGGAAATCATTTCTCTGACGCGACATTTTATTCGACCTCATGTCACTTACCATCAGGTGCAGTGGCGTTACTTGGCCGTACTCGTTTCAAAAAAACATTTTACTTTATATTTATGTAGGTACTCATTGGGATTAAGAGGCGAACTACGTCTACTGAACCTTAAGTATTTGCAGTATCTAATAATAGGGTACCGGACTCATTTTTGTTCTTTACTATTATCAAATATTTACATAATATAAATTATAACACAGAAGGAATTATTAAAATCCGGTAAAAAATCAACAAGTTATAAGTCTTTGAATTTCGGTGGAAGGGTAATTAACAAGAAACAGAAAAGAGACGAAATATCCACATGTGACGTCATCAGGAATTACGACGCGTGCGAAAAAGAGATGAAGCGATATCCCCACATCGCGCCCACTTCTGCACGTTACAATATTTTAAATATGAATTACTCGCTCATTTTTAACCAATTGTTATGCAGTTTTCGCAGGAGTGCTTCTTTTTCGTATTATTAACCATTACATATAGAATAATGTACAAAATCAAGCATAGGCCGGTCCCCTATTATTTAGTCAGAGATTTGTAGCATGTGACCATTACAAACGCCTTCATTATTTCGTTGGCGTTACCAATAATTAAATTAAACCCAAGCAAAGACCAAAACCTTAGTTTCTTCCTTTCCTTAAAATAATACGAAATCTCAATAACATAAACCGGACAACCTGCATCACCAAAATAGCAGTCATATAATAAGTAAAATAAAACAGTCGACAGAGAAAGACAAGTAACCTTTCGGACGACCTTGCTGTTAATATGGAGCGGACTGGCCAGGTTCCATCCACGTAGTGTTTTGAAATACACGCATTTATATGGCAGCGTTTAAATATAATCTTAATAATCTACTGAAAGATACGCAATGTGTTTCTGCGTCACTCATTATAAAATATGCTCGAAGAAATTTGAAAATCGTTTCACTAACTACTATCAGTCTTATAAAAATTTCACAAAGAACACAAATTTTCTCGGTCTCAATACATTTTATTCCGACGTACTGTTTTTAATAAACGATCCCCAATCTCAATCTTTAATCCGATTCGGAGAATGAACCATTTAAAATAAATTATTTGTGAGCATGTCAAAAATACTTTTTTTGAGATAGATCGAAAAAAGCGATTGAGATCGCTTATTGAAAATGGCGGATAGACGATCAATGACTAAATTTTGGAAAACTTTAATGGAATAGCCGTTCCACGTATTTTGAATAGTATCCATTGTCTAGTGGTAGTTGAGCCGACTACAAAGACGTAGGAAAATAAATCAATAAATACTGAAATTATAAAGTAGACCAATACTTGGGCACTATGAGACTTAAGATAATAAACGAAATGTTGTGATATATATACTGTTTAGTAATTCAATTAAATATTGCTATTCTCAATTGTTTCATCATTAATTTTGTTTAAACTAATAAACAATATTGTCCATGCTCACGTGATTAATAAACGCAATGAACCAATCACAATTACTGATCACTTGCACAAGACAACAGATCCCATTAGATCACAACAGGTACATAATGCCATTATAGTTTAATAGCAAAATACTAATAACTATTAGTCATGGCCCGTGATATAATATGTATGAAGTCAGCTCGCGGTGAATGTAAGATTGCGCATGCGTTCTACAGATTTGTACAGCCAAGGATGTTTTAATATAACCGATAAATAATCCACACATATTAAGCAAACTGGACTAAATTCTGACTGGGTTGATAACAGTTTTTAGATTAATATTAGACTTTAAGTGCTGGTAATTATAGCTCGCATTTTAGCTTACGGATACTGAATAGTTTAATAAATCCTTATGTGTAACAATTATAGCACGTGCACGTGGGCCATACTAAACACAGGGAAAAATCCTATTAGAGTATTTCGGGATTGCAAAAGGCCAGTACAATGTAATATCTACAAATGCAATATCTAAGTTATATTTGTACTTTTACCATCAGATAAAAAATAATTGAAATATAATTGGAAGGCGCGATCAGTTGATCTTATCAAATGTGGTCTTATTTCCAACGTGTGAGCTGACAGTTCTGCATGATCTTGCATTTTGACATTCGCGGACATTACCATAACCGCCATCCCACATTCGACAGAGGAAACGTGACTAACATCCAAACTATGCCAAATTCACACTTCGTTTTGTTGTTCGACCATGTGTTAATAAGGAACATAATAGGTTACTATAGGCATAGTAATTGATCGGTTATGAACGAATACTTATTTCAAGTCTGAGTGTAGAGTACGGTACATTAAAATATGGTAACACTTGACATATTTTTAGAGTAGGACTAGACCATGAAGGCTGCACTCTTTGAAACGTCGCGTCGCGTCGTGAGAAAATTAAAATATAAAAAAACCGGTGTTAAAATCTGAAAATAAATTTTATTTTCATATCTAACATTCGCTTAAACTTAAAAAATCAATAAGTACAGCAATAGTTAGTGATCTATGCTTTTTGGCGTTAGCAAAGAACTCAAGATATAAAACTACTACTAAATGAAATAGAGTGGATATCTATACTAATATCATAAAGCTGAAGAGTTTACTAGTTTTAACGCGCTAATTTCCGGAACTACAAAATCGATTTTGAAAGATTGTTCTCTAATTGGAAGCTACATTAATAATGAGTGCTATAGGCTACTTTTTATTCCGTAAAAACTTTTTCATGCGGGCGGAATCACAGGCAAAAGTTAGTCATTCATGTGTGGGATTACTTTGCTTGCTTTAAATATTTCGTTTTTTTAGTGGATAAGGGTTTTAATCCTGCTCATTAATCTACTGAAGGAATGTGGTTATTATTTGCGATATAACTTGTATTAGTTCGTACTTTACACAAATAATAGTGTTCTAGAAAACAAGTTCCTGAATAAACTAACAGTTTCATACACAACGCGTACAACCGGACGTATCCATCCCACAGTGAATTATGTATACATTTTATAAAAGGAATAGTTTAGCAAATAGCGATGTAACCAAGAAATTCCACCGACCGGTTCGCAATGATTTCTTTACGAGCGTGCTGCGTGTGGGTAGATAAACTTAAATGGCCGCGGACTCAATGCGAGTGCCGCCACTTGTTTTTCCATATTGAATTAGATTTAGAATTGTTGCGGTTGTATGTTTCTGTGAATGTTGAAGGGTTATAGGTTCTTGGAACCAGAAATATTGCTATTCTGCACAAGCTGTTATATTTAGAAAAAAAAAAATACATTGTACGTACACATAAGTTTATTTAATATTTTTTATTTTTATGAAAAAATATTAGTTGTCTCCATTTTTTATCACTTTTTGACTAGCTACTCGGGTTATCTAGAGCAAAAATACTTTCGGTTTTCTTCTTCGATTCAAGTCTATAGTCAAGAAAAGCAATAGAGCTAGAAAAACTCGACTTAATTTAATAAATTGAAACGAAAGGAATATGTCAAAAAATTGTAAAAAGTAGATAGAGTTTTTAACCCATTTTTGTGTAATGTCCATATTAACCTAAACGTAGTTTAGTATTACTATCATTTCTATGGTAAAGGACAGGTATACAGCCTACTATTACTACAAAAAAAGCATAATGATACGTATGAGATTTTACTTTTAAAGTTATATAAACATTTATATTCATCACCATTTTACATTAAAGGAAATCATCTTGAGGAAACTTGCTTTTTCCATTGAATGATAATTCCCGTGATGATGCAATGGGAATGACGCATAAAGAGGCTCTACATGGTATGTGTAGGAATTTAAATTGCGCGGATAAAGTAAGACCTTCATCATACATAGGTACAACTTTTGATTACAAATAAATATATTGCAGAAAAAACATTTTAATCAAAGAAAATATCTTAATCAACGTTCGAATTTTAAAAAGTCTTTTGTAATTATTGTACAATATTTTAAATTTCAATGTTTAGATGAATATTTTATTGTATCCGAAGTTTTCGAACGTACGCTCCAAAAAGTCAATCTCACAGCTGTTGACATAAAC